>NC_142063.1:201459339-201761631 GCF_059756535.1 Pantherophis guttatus | reverse complement strand
CTATGGCTTCAAACTCAAAATCATCCTAAATAAATCTTTGCTAAACTTTACTTTTATTATCCAGGGATCCTCCCAACCAATTAAACAAGACCATTTTTTTTCCTATGGGCTTGGTTGATAAGCTAGTAAACCGTCTCTCAATTCCCATACCAATACCCTTTCCCTGAGTCTTTCCCTAACTTAATTAGATATTCTAGCACTTTGGTTTAAAATAGTATTTAATTTCACTTAATGGATTTCAACCAAAATATTAGGATTCCCCAAACAGACATGTTCCTTCTCATTATTTTATCCAAAGGCTTCTGTTTCATCTTTTCCTTGCTTTGTCAAAATCTAGTTAATTGACTATACTTAAAGTATAATCTTAGCAATTTCCCTTAGTGAGGCATCAGTGCTTCTTCTATTAACATTACCTAATTGCAGTTATAATCTCTAGCTGATTACTTCACCCACTTCACAACTCTGAAAAGCGGTAAATGATAAATATTAACTTTCCACTTAAATATATATAGACTCCTCCCAAATATACTCTGTGATCCTTTGAGTGTAATCTTATTAGATTAATGGGATTTTTCTATGTGAATCTGAGGGAATGTTCAAATACTTATTTCATCACCTTGTTAATGGAAGCATTACCTTGGGGACATAGGATCTGTAATAGGTTTTTAAAGTTTATTCCAAAATTTTATTCCAACTTGTCAAGGTGAGTTGCTAGTTTCCAGAAGTACAACAAAAGAAAAGATCCTAAAAATAAAACAGGGAATAAAGTGATAATCTAAAGTTCCTTCTCTATCTCCCATGCACACATGTGCTCACAACTGAGCCCAAAATTTCTGTTGATAAACAAGACATATGTTAAGTGAGTTTTGCCCCATTTAATGACCTTTCTTACCACAGTTTTTAAGTGAATCACTGCAGTTGTTAAGTTAGTAACATGGTTGCAAAGTGAATCTGGCTTCCCCACTGATTTTGCTTGTCAGAAGGTTGCAAAAGCGGATCATACGACCCCAGGCATTGCAACTGTCATAAATATAAGTCAGTTGGCCAGCATACAAATTTTGATCATATGACCATGGGGATGCTGCAATGGTCATAGGTATGGAAATGTTCATAAGTCACTTTTTTCAATGCCGTTGTAACTTTGAACAGTTGCTAAACAAACTGTTGTAGGTTGGGGACTATCTGTATTTGCAACCACATTGTTAGATTTTCTCCATAATGATCTTTCAGGCCTTCCAATGATACAACCATTGCCACTGTAACTGAGTCAATCCACATGTTCACATACAAATACTAAAAATACCTTTTGCATTTTCTGTCATTATAATGTAAATTTTAACCACATAGTTGGTGAGGGTGGTTGGGGTTGCAGCCACCTAGAGGATAACAGATTAGAAAGTCTGAGGCAAACTAGAAGTGGTGATAGCCAGATTAAAATCCTCTGTAATCTAGAAGCCCACTAGCTATCTTTTTAGTTAAAAACAATCACTTGCTTTATTGTAGTCACAGGACTGTTGTAAGGGCAAAAGGGATGTAGTTTCAGCCAGAAAAGGATGTATATAAATAGAATAAATAATAATGCCAAAGAGAAGTTTTAAAACACTTGTTTTCAATTATTGAAATTGTGCAATTCACTTGCACAATTATTTAAGACTGTCCCTTGAAAATTAATCTAAGATACACCTCTGAGTAAACAGATATGATATTGGGCTACAACCTATATGGGGAAAACTATTGACTTAGTCGGTTGTAGAGACTGCCCATTTGTTTCAGAATTTACCATTCTCTGAATGAATTTCTACAGTTAAGGGATGAGATACACTTACGTCAGATGTTCAGTTTAAATTATTCCAGTCACACTGAATTTAGCATATTATGAACATTAGCCTCTTAGACATAATTGATTTCAGTCATTGATCAAATTGACAGCAGAGAACAGGAACAAATGCAAAGAGTGGTCTTTTGTGATTCTTTCCTGCTGGACTAAATTAGGTGTTATCAGGGCATCAGTAGTTGTACTATTGCCTCTCCTATTGGAAAGATGTCTCTGGAAAAAAGATGTTGATTGTCCACTAAAAGATGATGAATTTAACACTGCAGTCAAGTATTTTCTCCACATCCATTTAGAACTGAATAAAACAACCCAGGGTAAAATATATTTAGAATATTTAACATATCAGGCATCAACTAGAAAAAAAAAACATAACTGGACATTTTCTCTCCCCTTTGTAAAAAAAAAAAGTGGTAATAATACAGTAATAAAACCCAATAGGATTAAATATTACTAGTTCTAAAAGTACTGTTCCACAAAGGATTATATGACAAGCTTTTATTGCTCACTTGCTAAGTGCACTTCTAAACTATAGGTGGAATATGTTGGGATAAACTCAAGAAAAAGTGCAGTAACACCCCAAGCATGAAAACTCAATTCTCAGCAATGGTAATTCTTCTGAAGAATTCTGGAAACTGAAGTCCACAATTTGGAGAACACCCATGATGGAAAAGCCTGTCTTTGAGGCTACCTTCTGGAAGAAGCAGGAAGCAAGGGGAAAATTTCAAGCAGTCAAATATCATAAGGCATCTCTGAAATAGGTCTAGAGTTTTACCATACAATAGGTTTAATATGGCAAAAAAACCCAAAACAAGACAACCCAGACAGCAGATGCATATGACCACATAATTAGCAAAATCAACAATAAAAATGTTGGTTGTTACATCTAGATAAACAAAAACAGCAAGAAGAATGAAAATTTCTCATGTTCAGATTGCTAGCAGCAACTATCGAAGCTTTCTTTATAATGAACATAATTTCCATAAATTTTAAGACTGTATTAATACCATTTGGAGGCCCAGCAATGCTTCTGGGGTGGTTCGTCCCAATGGCAGTATATAGGTTTTCTTTCATTCATAGAATCTGGATGTTGACAGTCAACGGACTATCATGCCTGTTCATAAAAACACATAGAATAATTGGATACAATTAAAATGCAAAACTGTTTAAAAAATACAGCGGTCTACAGAAACATATAAGAAATCCCCTCAAATCCACTTGATCAAATAGACATTAAAATCAAGCTACTTGCTCTTCCTCTATTGCACAGCCTGGAGTTCTTCACACGGGCTACAATTTGTTTGTCTATGTGTTTTTATTCCACCTTTATTACTTAATTTTTATGTATTTTTATATCTCCACCCAGTATTTTTTAACTCAAGGCGGCAAACGTACCTAATATTGTTTCCTCCTCCTATTTTCCCGGCAACAATCCTGTTAGAAGGATTGGGCAGAGAGAGAATGACTGGCCCAGTCACTCAGCCACCTTTCATGCCAAAGGTGGGACTACAATTCATAGCCTCCTGGTTTCTAGCCCAGCCCTTCATTCTTACATCAAACTGGCTCTTCTTACCTCTTCCAGCGATCAGATCGGTGCTGGCTCTTCTAAAAGGAATTGGAATATTTGACTCTGGCATAGGTTTTTACTGTATTCATTCCTTACTAGATTTTTTATTTCTGTACAGTAGGCACTATGATTTTTATGGAAAACTCAGTTGAAGAATTAGCATAATTTGATGTGAAACCGTATTATTCAAAGTTGAAAAAGAAACTAAACCATGCCTAAACTTGGATTTTCTTTTTCTCAGATATTTACATTCAAGAAGATTTTTTTTTTCTAGTTTGCAGAGGTAGCTCATGTCATCCCCTTCTCTCTGATCCTGCTTTGTTTCTATTTTGAAGAAGTTTACCTCATAAACTGCACCAGAGGGCACTACAGGCTGTTTAACTGGAGGATCCCTTCTAAGAAAGTGGCAGACATACGAACAACCCATATTCACTTTCTGCTTGGCAGCTGCCTTTTGTTTAATTATTTCAATCAGCAGTTCTGGAAGTGGAGATTCTCATTCAACGTTAACCACCACTAATTATTTAATTAAAATTAACAAGGAACCTTAGCTCTCCTCAAAGACTAATAACACCGTTGTAAGAGGTTGACCAAGTTTATCCCACAATAAACAACAGCAGTATTTTAATGATTAAAAATATTAACATGGATTGGCTATCATGGTAAGAAAGTCTTGGAAAGATTTTATTCCACCTGCCATCTGTTAGGAAAAATGGTGTGGGCATGCTATTTCCTTACTTTAAGAAGCAAAATAGAATGTGTAGTTGTTATTGGCAAATATTCAATAATTTATTTGCTGAAATTATTTCGCTGTGCCATGATGTAAGTCATATTTTTTCAACCTGCTGGCCCCCTCTATTTTGATTTTGATTTGGATTTGGATTTGGATTTGGATTTGGATTTGGATTTGGATTTAGATTTAGGTGACTTAGGTGACTTAGGTGACTTAGATGACTTAGATGACTTAGATGACTTAGATGATTTAGATTTTTAAGATTTTTAGTCGACAGTTCTCATCACCCAAATACATTTTTCTTCCCAGTATGCATGATCAAGAGGATAGATTATCAATCATGGAGGAGGCAAATGTATATTAGGTGTCTTTGTGTGAAAAGTAAATGGTTCCTGTTCAGGTTATTTGTTCCACTCCTAATATATTTAAGATATTAACAATTTTTAATTGTTATTTATTTTATTTAATGGATTGCTTAGCTCTACAAACAAAGTAATTTATTTGTATCATTCCACAGTTCAACAGGAAAATGTTTTATTTAGTTATTTGATTTGTTATGAGCAGCATGGTGGCCTAGTGGTTAAGATACTCACCTCCCACTCAGAAGGTTGAGCATTCAATCCTAGGTGGTGGCAGATGTTTCTCTTCAAGGGCACAAAGAAAAAATATCTGCTGTGAATTCCGCCTAAGTGTCAAGAAGGGCATCAGCCAATAAATGCTCAGATCCATCCAGTCACCCCAATTTTACCCCGAATTAAGGGATTATAGGGTTGTAAAAAGGGAGTATTTGTTATGTTTATTTGTAAGCAATCTATGCATAACTGTGCTTCAAAACAGAGTAAAAAGCATCAGTTTTTCCTGATTTGGGAAGTCCATTTTGTTAAATGTAAAACCTGTTGGCCTTGAGCATTTCAGGTAGCTCTACATGTCCCTCAGCATCTGTTCCAAATGATAGGGAGGAAAAGAGGGGGGAAATACTCTAATACAGAATGTGAGTGAAAGTCCAGTTGTGTAATGTAGGATTCGAGGTTCAGTAGCTGATTCTGTGAAGAGCTGTAAGTCCTCTATTAAAAGGTCTCCCTTAATTAAAGATCTGTCCAGTATAAAATCAGTTTAGAGTTAAGACCCATAAAAGAGAACAACTTGGAGTGCCCAATAAGGGCTGGGCATAACTCCCAACCATATCAGCCACCAAGTGATTGATAAAGCAGGTCAGATCATACCCACAGCAAACATTTGTTGGAAAGAGAATATCAATACTTTACAACTAAAACAACTAAGGATGAATTTAAGCCTCCTCAGATATGAGCTGGACATAAGAAAAAATAATATCACAAGAACTATTGTTTTCCTTTGTTCAGTCATGTCTGATTCTTAGAGCTTGCCAGGACAAAAGATCCTGCAGCTTTCTTGGCAAACATTTTCAGAAGTGGTTTGCCATTGCCTCCTTCCTAGGGCTGAGAGAAAGTGACTAGCCAAAGGTCATCCAGCTGGCTTTGTGCCTAAGGCAGAACTAGAACTCACAGTCTCCAGGTTTCTACCCAGATACCTTAACTATTATACCAAACTGGTGGTATCCTGAGCATATGGGAGAGTAAAAAGCATTTACTGGGGCATGTTCATACAATGGTTAAAAGTAAATGAGGAAAAACCCATAGCATTGTCTATAGTCCACCAATCATCGCTATGCTAATAACACCAATGAGAGCAAGCTTTAACTCTTATTGACAATGGCTTGGTAAAACTGACAGACTAGATCAACCAGGATATCTGATTAAGAATTCTCCCCATCACCAGCTACCACAACATTTAACTGGAGTATCTGATCATCTCTAGTCATGGCAAAAGGGTAAAATAACTTTCTTCAAAATGGCACTGTAAAAAGCAAGAATGCACAGCAGTAACAGTGGTTTAATTGAAACAGCACAATGTTTCGCATATTGGTTTGTTATGGAAAAGTGGACTCCTTCAGAAGGCCCATCACATCATGGACCAGCACAGATGTTTTCTGTATGAGAAGATAACTAGTCGTCATCCCACAATTTAAATCTCTTCAACAGAATATTGTGCAACAGCTTCAAGATTGAATACAGTAAGATATTATGACATGTAAGACAAGCCATTCAGGATCTATGAGGATTTTTGTTTCTCTGTTTTGGATTTTTTTTTTTTTAAGTTAAAGAAGAATGAGAAAAAATGTCAGTCATTCTGTTAAGTCAATATCAGCCATCACTAGAGAGCCAATGGGGCTAAAGGTAAGGTAAACATTTAATAAATAAAATATTTTCCTGTTGAACTATAGATAAAGGTATAAATAAACAACTTTATTTAGCAAAAGATATGCTCATTTTGTTTTAGGTGAATATAACCATTCCTGTTTCCTTTGAAATAGTGCATTGACGATATTTATTGCATAACTATTGCTATAATGAAGAAGAGTCAATGCAATGAGTCAATGTAAATATATAGCTTATAGATGTCCATAATGTCTTGGGCTCTTGGAATATGAAATATATTTTATGACATAATCAATGTAATTAAATTTAGTAGAAAGTCATGGAAAATATCTTATCTAGACAGCAAAGGAAGATAAATAAAAATATTATATCTGTATATACTACTGCTGTCTATAAATATCTTTGAAATGAAAACATACTTCTTTTGTGACACCACTAAAATGTTATCAAGAGAAGGCTTGCTGCGAATATCCTGAAATCAAATATATAAATGTCAACCAGCAATAATTTCATTTTTCATCCTAAGCTATAGAATTCCAGATGCAGAAGGTCACACAGGATCTATTGTACCAGTGGACCCCTGAATTGCTGGCAGTACACGTAGTCCTCAACTTATGATCACAATTAAGCCCACAATTTCTGTTGCTAAATGAGACACTTGAATTTTTCCCCATTTTACGACTTTTCTTTCCCATAGTCATTAAGTGAATCACTGCAATTGTTAAGTTAGTAACATGGTTGTTGAATGAATCTGGCTTCCCCATTTGACTTTGCTTGTCAATGGTCACAAAAGGAGATCATGTGACCCCAGGACACTGCAACTGTCATAAATATGAAGCTGTGGCCAAACATCTGAATTTTGATCATGTGACCATGCTGCAACAGTTGTAAGTGTGAAAAACGGTCACAAGTCACTTTTTTTCAGCGCCGTTGTAACTTTGAACGGTCACTAAATGAACTGTTGTAAGTCAAGGACTGCCTATAATCAACAAAGTTTCAGGTTTCCAATGGATTACAGACAGAAAACACCCATACACATGCATATTTTTCATTTATCAGAATTAAGCTGAAGGCAAGCATAGGAAGATAGGAGTTAATACGTATGTAAAAAGATTTGTGCACGAATTTAAATCCTGATACTGAAAACAAATTCCTATATTGAGCATGTACTATGAAGCACTTTGGTCTGCAGAATTATAAGTATATCTCTATGAAATGGGCATTGCCAGCCTTTCATTTTCTGGTCTCTTCAAATTGATTTGGAAAGGACCTTTGATTCTCTTCAATTCTCTTGGCTTTGAAGTGCAGATAACATACTGAAATGACTATCAGCCAATCTCCACAGACCAATTAGAGATTATCAGCTCTCTCCAATTAGAGAGCACAAAAAGTTATTAAATGAGGACCTTGAGAATGAACTGCTAAAGCCCCCAAAGCCCATCCCCATGCCATATTTTTTTTTAAAAATGATACTGTTACCATCACCATCTTCCCACATGTTACTATAATGGAAAAGTATGTGAGAGATAATTAGCTTTGTGAAAGGAAGAACATATCTTATAAAAACATTTGAAGTTGTTCTAGGAATTTAATTTTAAAACACAGCCAACATAGATTCAGACTGAATTGAAGCTTTTTCTTGTTGCATCTTCTTCTTCTTGCTGTTGTTAGTTGCGAAGTCATGTGCGACCCATCGTGACCCTATGGACAATGTTCCTCCAGGCCTTCCTGTCCTCTACCATCCTCTGGAGTCCATTTTAAGCTCATGCCTACTGCTTAAGTGACTCCATCCAGCCACCTCATTCTCTGTCATCCCGTTCTTCTTTTGCCCTCAATCATTCCCAGCATTAGGCTCTTCTCCAGTAAGCCCTTCCTTCTCATTAGGTGGCCAAAGTATTTGAGTTTAATCTTCAGGATCTGGCCTTCTAAAGAGCAGTTAGGGTTGATCTCCTCTAGGACTGACCGGTTTGATCTCCTTGCAGTCCAAGGGACTCGCAGGAATCTTCTCCATCACCATAGTTCAAAGGCCTCAATTCTTTGGCACTCAGCCTTTCTTATGGTCCAACTTTCACAGCCATACATTGCAAACACCTACTTCATACAGTATTCCCCAGGTGAAGAGACCATGAAAAGGTACAAGGATGACGATTGTTCCCTGCTTTGGCCAAACAGGATTCAAAATATTAGATGCTTTGGGGGGGGGGGAGATTGCCAACTATTATGAAATAGAAGGCATGCTTGAATTCAAGAAGAGAAAAATGTTGTTGTTAATTAAGAATGATCTGACCACCTACTTTTGGACTTTCATTTTGAAACAAAAGGAAATGAAATTTTAACCTGAGGACTTGATGACTATTTTTATTTTATTCATTTATCATATTTATAAACTGTTCATCTCCCTTATACAGGAGCCCTGCATAATGTACAAATAAAATGTCAAAAACAGAAAATGTTAAAAACAGAAAACTGAATATAAAGAATAGTTAAAAATGTGACCTTAAAAATTACTGAAAAGGTGGAGAGAAGGCCTTCAAGATGCTAACCAGTCCCATGGCTGCATGCTCCTCTGTTTGCTCCAAGCAGGGGAGATGTGGCATAAAAATGTAATTAATTAATTAATTAATTAGCAAGATGACTGAGGCAGGTCTTTAAATATTTTCAAAAGGCCAGGAGATTGGGGGTGGAGGCGGACAACAACTGTTTAGAACTATAGAAGTATGATGTGCTATGGTTTACTCTTATTTCAAAGAGTTGTCATGTTTCACGCTTGTTACCTTTACCAAAGAAAGTTGGAAATTAGGTTTTTTTATACCATCTTTTCCCTTCTTGTCTGCATCCCCTAATTTTGTTTTTTCTCTGCTTTCTCCCTTTTAAATGTTTTTTTTTTGTTCTTTGTATTTTAGAATTTTCTGAAATTCAATAAAGTTTTCAAAAGAAAGAATGGACTGCCCACAAGCTCCTGTTAAAAACAAAAGATCAACATTGCTTCGATTTTAAATAAGCCATCACAGAACCAGAAAACTGTAATCTGCAGGACAAGATTGAGACACAGCAAAATATTTATGAATCCATGAGGTGATTTGTAAATTACTGTTTTACATGTAGTTTCCAAACATATACAAGAGATAGTATAGGGATGGAAACGTAAACCTCCATTGGAAAATGAAGCACTAAACATGGAAAAATATGGAGATTGTTTACTTGATAGGGTGCCTTGAAATCTTAGCTTTGCTTTGGAAAATCTATGACACAAAAGCTTCTGTATAGCTAGTATCCTGGAATAGGTCAAAGCTTGTTAGTGTTTCTCAAGAATGAGTGGAGCTAAAAATAAGTGAAAAGTATGATATGATGAAGCTGAAAATATGGCTAAGGACCTCGAAATTGCCATTGCTAGCCTGGCAGTATCAAAAAATCACTCTGACAGTGATATAACCTGTAGATCACAAAGAACAAAAGAAAATATCCAGCAAGCTGGCACAGTGGGATAGTCATCTCCACAGGCTATTCCTAAGAGCAGTCAAAAAATACATAAAAATTGATTTCTGTTATCCTGTGTTAGATACAGTTCTTGTTGAACTCGACAGATTGTTCACCTCTAACATTAATTGGCTCTTGAATCTTATAGAGACCTTGGGAAGGAGAAAGAAATAGAAAGGGTGAAGGGAAAGAAAGCACCAAAAATTGCAGTATTGTACTTTTTTAAAGAAAATTGATAGTTTATTCTGGCAGGACTATTTACAAATTAGCATGGCTGGTCCACAACATTTTTCTACCCAGATCAGAATATAAGGTTAGTCTTGCAACCACATATAAAAGCTAATTAGATTGACATTTATGTTGGCATCAATGAAAACACTACATATTGCATTGCATCTATAAAAGCAGATTAGTTGGGGTGGCAGAACTGGATAATAGGATATATGTAGGTCTGGCTTCAAAGTTATGGGTGCCAGGCTTAATACCAGGTTTGTTGTAAATCTTGATTCTCCAAACATTTTATTCAAACGTGGTTTACTTGATAAAGGACTCTCAGGCATGACTCAGTCAGATTCATCTCTATTGGAGATAAGAATAAAACCATATACTGTACACCATTGGTGGAATTCACTTTTTTTTACTACCGGTTCTGTGGGCGTGGCTTGGTGGGCATGGCATAGCTTGGTGGGCGTGGCAGGGGAAGAATGCTGCAAAATCTCCATTCCCACCCCACTCCAGGAGAAGAATACTACAAAATCCCCATTCCCCCCCACTCTTGGGGGAAGGATATTGCAAAATCTCCATTCCCACCCCACTCTGAGACCAGCCAGAGGTGATATTTGCTGATTCTCCGAACTACTCAAAATTTCCACAACTGGTTCTCCAGAACCTGTCAGAACCTGCTGAATAGCATCCCTGCTGTACATATTACATGTTTGCCTCTTGAAAAAGAAGGAAACAAATCTTTAATATTGACTTGTGTCCTTCAGCTTCTAGAATTCTGCATGGTTGGCTAGGAAATTCTGGGAGTTGACATCTACAAGCTTAAAGTTGCCAAGGTTGGACACCTCTGGTTTAAACCTCCAGGCTTTTTCCTCCTACCTTTCCTAATTAATAATACTTGCCTTGGCTATTGTCTTGATGGCCTTCAGAGACAACTGATCTCTGTAGATGCAACAGTTCTCTCCAGCCTGGGAAGCATTGGTTCCTGGCTCATTTAGCTTTACTCCTGCCAGAGTCACTTCAAAATTAGTCATATACTCCTATTTTTCACATGGTATTCCTTTTCTTATAAGTGCCAATGTCAACAAAATGGTTTATTTCTATGTCTGCTCCATTTTGCAAATGTATACCTGTCCAGGAGTGTTCAACCAACCATAGGTCTTAGATGGCATAAAAGATTGCTCTGAAAAAAAATAATACTGATGATGAAATGGATACGTTTCACAAAAGCTGAAAATTTGATTCGCCTTTAATTGTGGGAGTTACCATAGTCAAGTGTCAGGAGATGTGATTTAAAATATTCTTAATCACTGTTCTAGTCTCTTTGAGGACATATGTATCAGTAGATATTCTGAAATGCTTCCATCAATAGAATTGCAGGTATCTTCACCTTGCTGTTATTAGTTGGTTTTGAATATCAACATCCCTTCCCATCTCTCAGTGGAGAGCAGCAAAGCAACAGGTGCCCCAGAACTCAAGTTGAAAGCAACAGGTGGCAATGACCACTGGCAGTTGTAGTCCCAAAACGGCACATGGGCAGTCCTTGGATTAATGGTCATTCATCGAGTACCTGGGGCAGCAGAGATATCCAGCAGCATCCATGGCAACTGGTCAGCCCTTTTAGAATAACAATGAGGGAGGGTGACAGAAAAGTTACTCTAAAGATTGCCTGCCCTACAACACCTGGGCAGTTAACCATGTCTAACAGTTCACCTCATTAGTGGTCAAGAGTCAAGAAAAACAAAATAAAACTTTGGAGCCTGGAATGTTCATACCTTGCTGGATAGAGACAAGGTGTCAAGGCCTAAAGGATGTACCGCACTCATAGCAGCCAAGCCTGGCTGTTACAATACTGACATTGCTGCACTCAGTGAGACCAGGCAGGCCAATGAGGGTTCATTACAGGAAGCAGCAAACAGATATGCATTCTTTTGGAAAAGGAAGCCACAGGCTGACAACAGGACTTCAAAGAAGATTTTGCAATCAGAATTGCTCTGCTGAAGAACATCTCTACTCAATCCACTGGAATAAATGAACACATTATGAAGTTCTGCTTTCCTCCCAGTCCCAGCAAATCCCAGTATTGTCAGCACCTATGCATCAACTCTCACAAATCCAGACGAAGGCAAGAAAGTTTTCTATAAAGACCTGGACCCAATTATTCAAACAACCCTCACCAGCAACAAAATTGTCAATCTGGACAACTTCAATACTTGGATGGGGACAGATAGTGACAACTGGGATGGAGGCCTTGGGCAACATTGAGTGGGAAAGCTAAATAGCAACAGCATGCTGCTTCGGAACAAATATGCCAAGCACAACCTCTATAACACTAATACGATGTTCAGACTTGTGAAGAAGTACAGAACTACCCAGATGCATCCCAGGTCCAACACTGGCATATACTCTGCTGTGTCACAGTATGTCAGCCCAACTTTAAAGATGTCACCATCACCCATGAAAAATGGATGAAGTTTAAAGATGCTGTCATGCAGACTACATCAAATGTACTTGGACTGAAAACCCAGACGCATCAAGGCTGGTTTGATGGAAACCACAAGACTGAAAAGCCACTGGGCTGAACATTTTCCCAATGTATCCAATAGGCCATCAACAGTTGATCATGATGTCTTACAGAAGATTCCTCAGCTTTCAGTCTTGGATGCCCTAGACCTGCCTCCTGCTACTGATGAGATCAAGCGATCTTGCAAATGAGTTCAAATAAAACAGAGGTGTCAAGCTCAAGGCCCAGGGGCCAGATCTGGCCCATGGGGTGCTTAGATCTGGCCCACAGGGCCGCCCTGGAAATAGCAAAGGACCTGCCTCTGCCAGCGAAAACGGAGCTCGGGAGGGCTGCGTGCAGCCCTCCCAAGGTCCATTTTTGCTGGCAGAGGGTTGTAGGAGGCTGTTGCAGCTGAACAAGGAGCTTGGAAGCCCATTTTGCTGGCAGAGCGCTTTGGCCACCACAGGTGCCCCTGACACGAGTGACATTGAGCTGTCCATGCTCACCCTGACCACACCCACCCCAGCCTCCCAAGCTCAAACAACCCGGATGTGGCCCTCAGTGAAATCGAGTTTGACACCCCTGAAATAAAGCAACAGGACAGGATGGGATTCCTGCTGAGATTGGCAAAGCACTAGATCCAAATACTTCGAAGGCATTCCAAGACCTCTTGGAAGATATTTTCTCCACAGAGGAGATACCTGATGACCTCTGTGATGTCCTCATTGTGGCTTTCTATATAAAAATATTATTTTTGCCCATTTGGGACATTTCTGTAGCACATAGCATGGTGTTATTCTTTACAGGATTTGCACAATCATCATAAGGATGCATTTTGAAGTACAGGAAACTCTGAAATCAGAATGATAGAAAGAAAACTCTGACAGATGACAAGAAACCATAGTAAATGTGTAGACACAGAATGCACTTGTGCGATTCTGATTCAGCAAGACTGACAAAACTGTAAAATGTATGACTCAGCCATTTCACTGGCTAGCTCATATGCTTTGATCTGCAGTCTACTTTGCAAAAAACAGCAGGTTAGGGGGCCTGCTCTACCTAGGTGAATTTTACTGTTGGCTAACTCTTCTGGCTGAATGAGACCTTCAGGAACTGGAGACCCTGCCAACAATTAAAAATAAATAAATCAAATATCTTTTAATTCAATTCAGCAGGAAATAAATTGTAGTCTGATAACATAAAATGGTAGGTTCAACTTTCATTAGGATACCTTTTTAACTAAGAAAGATGAAAACATTAAATAAATACATTAAATAAACTATGTGCACCCAAAAGTTAGTGGACAAATCTATCAATTGCTGTTGCAGTTGGCTTCATTACCAGTAAAATGTTCAGTTGATTGTAACAATGATTTATTTAGAGATCTGTCAGGAAATGAAATATATAGAATGGTATGTATGAATTCTGATGACTGAATTCTATGGTTCCAGTAGAAATTTGTATGTTTAAAATTTAAAGCCTACAAAAATATATTATTCCTTTATTATACTGAGTCCACATTTATGTATCTGAAATTGCACCTCTATTGCTGTTTATTCATTTGTTGGGGGGGGGTTTCTTTTTGTTAGTTAGGTTTGTATCATTTTAATCTTCTTTTATTGGTCATTTTTATTTATTTATTAGTTCAATTTATATAGCTGCCCACTTGGGAGGGGTACATCCCATAACTGAGTCCATGTTAAAAAAAAAAAAAGACATAACACAAAAACATAAGAACATAAAGAGCTTGGAAAAATGTGTTCATCAGGATCATATCACTTAGTCTTAGTGCTAGTACAAAGAGCCAGCTCATAATACCGTCAAGGTCATGTGACTCTCAAGAGGGAGGCTGTTCCAAAAGACTGGATATGAGGGGGCAGTTATATTCCTGTCATGTAAAGGAACATACCATAGAGATGAACTTGGGGAAGAGATGGAGGGACAACAATCAACTAGCATTCCTGGCATATTTACACTGTCTATATCCTGCCCATCTCAAAAGACTGGCATCAGACTTGAAAGCCTGATAGAATTTCCCTCTGCCCCCTCTAATATGAAACAGAATTAAGATTGGATTATTTTGTGTTTCTTTCTCATGATTTCCACTCTCCCAGGGCTGAGTCATCACTTCACCTCCCTTAACAGTTTCTTTGCCCTTTCCAAAGGGGTCATCTCTACATTCCTTTATACTACATGGCATTATCTAAGTATCACACCCAGAGCCTGGTTTGGCAAGTATTGATGGAACTATCCTATTGTTATTGACCCATAATGCATAGTTCCTTCCCTTTGCAATGTGGGAAACAGTCAAGTCAAGGGAAATTACGGAAGACAAGACCAACAGCTGATGAAGACCTGGATGTGACTTTCAGTCATCTCTCCCTTTTCATTTAGATAAAATAAACATGTCTATGGAGATTCTTAGTCATCCAGATCATGGTTGTCCCAAAGGTGTTTTTTCAAGAGGCAACTGGACTTTCTTGTTTTTCTTTGCTAAGGTGTTTTGCTTCTCATCCAAGAAGCTTCTTCAGCACTGACTGGACGGTGGGGAAGGGAAGGTGGCCTTAATGACTCTCTAAAAGAATGCAAATGACCAGCTGTCTGCAAGGAGTATAAATCCTTCCATCCCCCACCATCTAGTCAGAGCTGAAGAAGCTTCTTGGATGAGAAGCAAAACGTCTTCAAACAAAAAACCAGAAAGTCCAGTTGCCTCTTGAAAAAAGCACCTTTGGGATTGAACTGGAATGCCTGAAACAGAAGAAAGGGATAAATTTGCAGGGTGGAGAAAGGGTTTGGTGGATACATAGATATCTCAGGTGGCTCTTCAACCTGTATCTCAACCACACTTTGCATCTGTCTCAGATGTACTTTTGCTCTGAGTTCTTCTGAATTTGCCGGCTGCCCTGATCTGAAGGCACGGACATCTCCTGGATTAAGTTTTACATCTCTTGTGATTTGTGCTAACAAGATGAGTGAAAAATAGTTCTTGGGTTTGCCTCCATTTTGATAGAGATTTTATTGTTTTCTGCAGATAGTAAATAATGGATAGAAAAGCTTCTCTGTGAAATTAAAATGGATGCCCCTTCGCTGACACGGCAGAGAGTTCTCCTATAACAAGAAGCCTAAGACACATGTAAAGCTAGGGTGACTGCCGTTAATCTTCAGATAAACTGTAGGGCTGGGTGCCGAAGGAAGGCATAAGGGGAAAAAAACTTTGCAAAAGCCAAACTCATAGAACAAGGCACAATTATGTTCCTCGTGACACGGAGGAGCAACATGTGCCTAGCTCTCCAGAACTCCAATTCCCATCAGCTCTCCACCATGGCTAGTCATAAAGGATGATGTGTGTAATATTCCAATATCATTTGGAAAGCTTCAGTTCGCCCATTACTCCTTTGGGGCTATGATAATAAT
Source organism: Pantherophis guttatus (assembly GCF_059756535.1). Lineage (NCBI taxonomy): Eukaryota > Metazoa > Chordata > Lepidosauria > Squamata > Colubridae > Pantherophis > Pantherophis guttatus. The sequence goes on along the minus strand of NC_142063.1, from coordinate 201,745,647 downwards.
ACGTAGGAAGGGTTCACAAATCATACCAAGCTGTGATTATTATATATGGTGGTCCTTCGGGTTCAAAGAAGACACACTGTTTTGTGGCTCAACTGTGAACAGCGAGGACGTTCTGCAGTCCCAGCCTGGAAACTCAGAGTCCAGCACAACAGGGAGCACTGGAAGTGCTTTGTTGTAGTAACTGGAAATGTTATTTGTTACACCCCTCGTGGTTTTCTATCCATCACTATCTTGCCTTTTTTGACAATTGAGGATTCCAGGGCTAAGCAATAAAAATACGTAATCATATATATTGTGATGCCTGACTAATATAATGGCCACATTTCCCCAGGAAAGAAGAATATTGACCCTAACTAGTTTTTGAAATTGTAGTATGCAATGAGAAGTCCTAAGTAGGGTTAGTGAATAAGCCAGCCCATCCCTGGCAGATGGACCAAAGAGGATCTCTATTGCGAAGATCTTCTAAGTGAAGAGAGTCACTTGCTGGTTGTTTCAAGAAGGAGAGAAAAAGCCAAGATCTGCTCCTGGCTCATCTGGGAACAAGGAGATGTTCGCAGAGAGATGTTCGCAGGGAAACCACAATCCCCTTAATAGGAGTGGAGTTTGCAGAAATATGGAAGTAAACGTTTTCACAGAATGCACATGAACACTGAGTTCTGTGGGCAGCTAAAATTCTCCCCATAATTTCTTTGAAAACCTAAGGCGGTAAGGGAAACCATCAGTTTACCAACAGATTCAGTATATTTGATGGCATGCCTCTAACACTCATAGGAATTATAGCCTACTATGCACTTTGCAGGAAAAGCAGATATATAACCAGCAGAGATGGCATATTATCCTTCCACAGACTTCTTAGATCTCTTACTAATTTTAATCATTTCATAATTTTCGTAATACGTAAAGGCACAATTTATAGAGCCCAATTTAAAATGTGGCACCTCTTGCATAGCAAGAGGCTCAATAGGTTTTTTTTTTCCCTATTGCTTTTGATTTCAATTCTGAGCTTGCTTATCCCATAATAAGTCTGACAAATGAGGTTCCTTCTGAATAGACATAGTCCATTGCTTCAGTGGGAAGTATTTTGGCTGACCTCAAAAGAAAAAAGAAAAAAAGCAGATCAGACCTGATTAATAATTGAGCAGGGGAACTGTGAAGAGATGCCAAGGCTATGGGCTAAATTTGGGCATTTTCACACACCCTACTATCACTGCCACTCCAAAGTGCCAAGCTCCAGAGTTCAGGTCTTTTAACAGCAGTGATGTTCAGGCCATTCGACAGTGGTGGTTGTTGGTGGAGCAGGTGGAGCAGGTCAGGGGATGTATTCACTTACCTTCGCTACTGGTTCGCAAATCTAAGCACCTGCACCACCTCCACGCATGCGCAGGCCCTTCCGCGTGTCGTAAAAATACCCCATAAAAAACCCAAAGAGTAAACCACAAGTAATAAATCTTACTTTAAGATCAGAGGTTTATTCATGAGCAATTTGGAACACGAACAGCCAACATAGCAATCAATTTTATGACAAAATTTGCATTATTAAACCATTGCAATGGGTTCCAATGTCACATAGCAAGTCCTACAAGGACTGCTATCGGGCAAAGGACACCATTCTCATCTCAAGCCACATTTCTTATACCTTCTTTTTTACTGACATACGCATTCCATAGTTTCACTTCCTTGTTCTTTCTTACATTCTTACTGACCGTCACTGTCTGCAAACACCCGTGTACATCTCAAACCTCTATCCATCATCTACTTTCAATTCCCTATTTCTCACAGTTTCAATGTTCTGATTCCAAATATATCTCAAAACCACGTACTTTGCAGAAAATGCAGCACACAAGTCAGCATATTAGAAATATGCCTGGTACATTTTGCAATTATGTTAGTTTAAAACTTTGGTTCAGTGAGGCCTGCAAGCCCACTCCTAGGCCGTACTATCTGCAACTTTCCAATGGATATATTTCTCTTCTCACACACGAATGCGCAGCTCATCAAAAACGGGACATGATTACATCTAGGCGGGTGGGCAGAGCCTCCCACCACCGCTACCGGTTCACCTGAACCGGATAGAACCAGTTGAATACCTCCACTGGAGCAGGTGAGGTTGGGCACGTCCCATTTTCACATACACCATTGCTGCCACTACTGCCACGCCAAGCTCTGGGAGCTCGGCGTGGCAGGATGGGTGTGAAAATGGGATGTAGCCAGCCTCCACCAGATGCTCACCCCATCTGCCACCACCACCAAATGACCCGAACACCTCTGCCACCACTGAACAACCCAAACTCCGAATGGCCTGGAGCTTGATGCAACTGCGGCAGCAGTGTGTTTGTGTGAAAATGGGAAGCCCTTGGTCACCACTGCTCTGTGCTCTGCTCGCCTGCTCACTCACCCACCCACCTGGCTCTCCCTCCGGCTGCCCATGGAAGTTGTCCCTGTGGCGAATTGGTTGGGTTGAGTTGTCCTGCAACAGTTGGCAAAGGCCAAGGCAACTTGACGGTGGTGAGCCAGCAGCAGTGGCCATGCCGAGTTGTCCTAAACCCATCGGGGAATATAAAGTAGATGCTTAACTGTAACTTGTGCAAACCAGTGAAAAATCCACTTAATCCAGAGTAAGTAGTTCTAAATTTAAACATACTCTAGAGCAATACTTTGCTTAGCTACAAATGGTTGTTTTCTTGACTAAAACAGTTAACTAGGTTGTCTCAAAGGTGTTTTTTCAAAAGGCAACTGGATTGTGTTTTTCCCATGAGGAAGAAGACATTTCGCTTCCCATCCAAGAAGCTTCATCAGTTCTGAGCGAATGGTGTGTGTGTGTGTGTGTGGAAGGATTAGTTCTGACTGGATGAGAAATGAAGCGTCTTCTTCTCCTCCTCAAGGAAAAAACAAAGTCCATTTGTTTGGGACAATCACGACCTGAATATCTGAGAAACTCCATAGACATTCAGTTAACTTGGTTCATTCATTGGATTAAGACATAAATCATGATCTACAAAATGTTCATCAATCTAAAGAAACCGCAAAATGGACTAAGTAATATGTGACCCCAACTCCTGCATAGAAAAAAAATGCCTTCGTTTCCAAGCATATATCCGTGGTCCAATTCTGTAGAGGTCTACTTGGAAGTAAGCTTCCTAGAGCTCAACCTCACTTACTTTGCAGGAACTGTGGATACAACAGCAGCCTCCCTTGTATAAATCTTTTATTAATGCTTGGTATTATACTAATTAAAACTGCCTTTTGTATGTATTATTAATTTTTGTAGCGCTTCATGCGAGGGTGATGGTTTTTAGCTGGCTTAGCAGAATTTAGCACAGTAAATAAGAAAAAGCTCATTTCCCAGCAATTAAGCTTGCAGAAAAAATCAGTCTTCTAATGGAGGGAGTGATGATTACAAATCTTACCTAAGTAAACTGGGTTTTGTTTTGTTTTTAATGATAACTCCTCATGCTAAGTAAACAGATTGGTGTAGTAATGTCCTAAGCAATACTTAAATGTAACTGTTTAATAAATTGGTAAATTACTCATTTCATCTTGGAACAGAAATGGTAATCCTGCAGTAATAACCTAGTATATATTCTGTAAATATGAAACATCATCACTTTAGCTCTGAAGAAATCACCCGAGCAATATGTCAGCATTGATCTAAAACTGTAGCATTTTATCTCAAGTTTATTACCCATTTTTGAGAATCGCTGAGATTCTCTGAGCATAATGGCAATAAAAGAAGAATTTAAAAAGCGCTTAAATGTGCATAAGTTAATCAGAGGTATCCTCAGGGGGAAAAGGAAATTTGGTAAAACATGAATTATCAGCATCATTTAAACTTACTTTGGACGCTACAGATAATAAATGGCACCATAATTTAGAAATAGCTTTTAACATCAATGACTGTAAGTAGCACTTTACTGTTCATAAGAATTGCAAAGCAATGGTGCTGCGGCCAATTTTATTAGCCATTTTTTTCTTTATAAAAGCATTCAAACCATTTCCCAAACTGAGCAGACAGGAACAAGAGTTACGTGTTAATATGCAAAATGCATTTGGTTTTTTAAGGGGGGGGGGTTATGCTCCCCCTCCCCCCTCCGAGAGGCAGCAATAAATTGACTGAAAGATATGGTCTGCAAGCAATTGAACAATCATTTAGGATGAATAAAGCTCTTTTTGACTTTCCATATTTGGGGGGAAAGAAGAGAGGAAGGAGGTGTAGCGCCTTTTTTTCATTCATGCCTCCTTCTCTCTATCCTGTCCCCCAGATTATCTTGGCACATTTGAACATATTCATTAAGGCCATATAGTTCAAGTAGCTTGCAGTGGAACCCCAAATATTCCCCCCTAAACAAAACTGCTTACGTGCAATATGATCCATCAGATGCCTTCATTAATTCAAGCAACCAAATCCATCCCCTCCCTCCATGCCACCTGGAAAGCAATTCCTATGAAAAACCTCATAGATTATTATTGACAAATGCCATTTTCAAAGGGAGACCAACTTGGATGCCTTTGGAGAGGGGAGGAGGCAGGGATGGGGCAGGAGTCATTGATGGCTTTCATGGAGCATCGCCAGCTGTCTTGATATGTCAACACAACCCGAAGTCTTGTTGCTGGCCCTGATCCACGGCCCCTTGCCCAAAGTTCATCTTGCATATGTTGAGTTTTCAAAGATCTCTCTGCTTTCACCTGCCAAGCAGATGGCTGGGGCTGTCAGCTTGGATCAATGCTGTGATCTGGTAGGGAAGAAAGCCACACTGGCCAACTGTTTTCAAGGGGCTCTCATGAAGACCTGCTCTAGCATGGGTCATCGAATGCACAATCCTGCCTTTGGGGTGATTTTTCCTATGCTACATGCAGCCCTTTCAAGCAGGGGTAAGTAAGATAGGATCCAAAGTTGTTGTTTGTTTGTTTGTGTTCATTCGCATGCTTACTATCGTACATGAACACACAACCAGCTCCGTTATAACAGGAATATGAGCTAAAATCTTCAGGTTTATTATGGAAGTGAAAGGAGGCTGATGGTGCTAAATAAAGAGCAGAAGGCTTTCCACCACTATCAGAAAAATTGAAATTCTCATGAAGGAAGCCAAGTTGCATTTGCTGACTTGGCCAGTAGTGATATATCATGGGAGGTCATGTGGATGACAGTTGACAAGTCAGTCTTACTACAACCATGTGCCATACATACAACAAGGCAGCAACAGGGGGCCTGGGGGAAACCCGTGTTGCCATTTCATCCCCGTGATGTCAATGACACAAGCCTTTAAGCTTAGACATGCCCTTGCAGTTAGAATAGATATAGGCCAAATTTCCTCAGCCTGATACACAGTGGTGGGATTCAGCCAGTTCGCACCACTTCGGGAGAACCGGTTGTTAACTGTCTGAACAGTTTGGCAAACGGGTTGTTGGAAGAAATCATTAGGGCAGAGAACTGGTTGTTAAATTACTTGAATCCCACCTCTGCTGATACAGTATTCTATCATCTATCCTCCTGGGTTAGAAAATCACATTGAAAGATGATGTTGGAAGCTGCAGTACAACACATCCAGAAGATACTGAATTGCTGAACTGCTTATGGGACCAAGGACATGTCTTTTAAGTACACTCCATCCATAGTATCTATTATGTTCATTGTTATGCATTTCCTTCCTTCCTTCCTTCCTTCCAGATTCAAACTGTCATATGCAAGATTTTAAATTCTTTCTCTCCCTTTCTCTAGCAGTCACCTGTCAGCACTTCAAGCTGCACTTCAAGCTGCATTTGACATAAGAAGGAGAAGCGGAGGAGTATGGAAAGGGATGTTTGACTTTTCACCTACTTATTTTCCCTGGAGATAATATCCCCTAGGAGATGGGATGGGAGGGGGGAAATTCCTTTGAGCTGGAGCAGTAGATTAGGGGTAGAGTGACTTGGAAGATGGCCAATGAGTGCAGGGGAGTGGGGAAGGGAAAGGGAGGGTTTTGGGTCTGGAAGTCAGTGTTGGCTGCGATGGAGTCAGAGTAGAATGCCATGCTTAATAAATGGGAGTTTTTTTCATCAAAGACTTTGTTTGAAATACAATTTATTTGAGACGACCTCGAAACCTGACATCACCATAAGGAAGTATCTGTAGTTTTCTCTCTCCCCCCCCTCCCATGTAATGGAGTAAAGTTTTGCACTTCTGTGAAGGCACATTTCTGCTGTTCCTCACTTTGTACTTGTGAGCAGTTGCACCTTACACCTAAAGTGTTTTCCTCCCACACTCTTCCCAGGTATTTTTGAAGCTGACTTAACAAATTCCAAGCTAGATTGCAGTGGTTTAACACTGAGGCTGGACTAAACTGCAGAACCTGATTGGTTCCCTGATTCTTTCCCATTCATACAAGTAAGGCAACCCTTGCTGGCTGGTTGCTTCTGTGACAATCTACCAGTGGCTGCCTTTTCTTGTAGGAATTGTTCCTACCTCAGTACCTCAGTTACTATATTTGTTTATTTATGTGTTTGTATGTTTGTTTGTATCCAATGGTGGGATTCAAATTTTTTTACTGCCAATTCTGTGGGCGTGGCATGGCATGGCATGGCTTGGTGGGCCTGGCTTAGTGGGCATAGCAGGGGAAGGATACTGTAAAATCCCCATTTCCTCCCAATCAGCTGGGACTCAGGAGGCAGAGAATAGATGGGGGCGGGGCTAGTCAGAGGTGGTATTTACCGGTTCTACGAACTACTCAAAATTTCCGCTACCGGTTCTCCAGAACTGGTCAGAACCTGCTGAAACCCACCTCTGTTTGTATCCCACCTTTATCAGTTTTAAAAATAACTCAAAGTGGTGAACATATCCAACGCACTGTCCTGCTTTTATTTTTCCCACAACAGCAACCCTATAAGGTGGATTGGGCTGAGAGAGGGAGACCGGCCCAAAGTGTTAAATTCACTTTGCTTTCCCAGATGTTTGCACCCAAAGATCCCTTCAACGTCCCTTCCGACATTCTCTCATTTGACATTAATGTGGGCATGTTCTTTCTTATTGCGACATGACTGCTTTATTGTAATAACAATTACAGCAAAAAGAATGGTTGTTCTTTTGTACCCCTGAAGGATCATAGAAATTTTGCAGTGATGACGAACTGAAGGTTTACATAAAAGCTTAAGAGTAACATTAATTAAAACTTTGTCCTTTTATTTCAGTATGCCTACACTGTAACTTTATGCTGCCTAGAATTTTTAGGATATTGGTTGGTCTTTTATGTTTAATAAGAAATAAATAAGTGAAGGTTTTTAAAAAGGACAAGGGGAGGGAAGGGGAAAGAGTATGTGCTACTTCCAGCCTGGACAGAAACAAAAACGATGTTTGTTGGGAGATGAATGAAGCTGTGCTGGTAGAAGAGGTGGGGAAAACCTGGTGACCAGGAGACCTTGCTGAATTCCATGGGTTTTATGGGTCATCAACAGTTAGCTCAGGGGTGTCAAACTCAATTTCATTGAGGGCCGCATCAGGGATGTGTTTGACCTGGCAGAACAGGGTGGGCGTGGCCAGCTCGACATCACTCATCAAGGCTCCGTTTTTGGCTGCGACAGCCTCCTGCAGCCCTGTGCCAGCGAAAATGGACTTTCTGTTTTTACTGGCAGAGGGCTGCAGGAGTGCAGCCCTCCCAAGCTCCATTTTCGCTGGCAGAGGCACCGTGGGCCGGTTGTTCGCTGTTTCCAGGATGGCCCCGCAGGCCAGATCTAAGCACCCTGCAGGCCGAATCCGGCCCCTGGGCCTTGAGTTTGACACCCCTAGTTTAGCTGGAAGAAAATGAAAAAAAAAAAAAAAGGAATCTGTGGACCAGCTGAGAACATAGCAACTACAGCATCCCTGGAGGAAATGATTAGGGGCAATGACCAGCCACTTGATGGAGGGCCATGTCAGCCACTGTAGCCAGAACTGGAAATGTTGCCAGATTGGAAGATACCCACTGGACCAACAGCTCTGAAAAGCTGAAGGTGCCTGAGGGTGAAATAGCTCCAAAATACGTACGTTGACAGTAGATTGGCAGGAAGAGGCTACATTGTCTCTTTCTGCATTCAGGAATGGCAGAAGGGCCCCTGCAGTACTGGTGATGAGGCAAGCAGGAAGGGCCAGTCTGGCCTTCCTGGGTTTGTGTAAAGTGCTGCACATTTCAGCTTGGATGACATGACAAGAGGAAAAGGGAAGGGGCATAGAATGAAACAGTCAGCAATATTCTGGGTTGCTACCTAATTGTCTCTCCCATAGGGAGCTTGGGGGGAATTTTTTGTAGAAGCCCCCATCAGTTCGGGTCCATTTTCAGATCTGATCCTTCTTCTTCTTCCAGCCACATCAGATTTGATCCCATTTTGTTCGGTTTTCAGTGTTACTTTGTTGATGAATAGGAATCCCTTTATGTAAATTTCCGACTTCAGTTCCACTTGAGTTCTAAAGAATATAAAGTGAATTCATGGCTCCAAATTCATGTGCATTGGCTCTGACTCAACCTATTCCATATAGCACCACTTATGTTGTTTCTCCCTTACTTCACCTTCCACCCAGTTTATCCCCTTCAACATTTTGCCATTATGAAGATTACAGGAGCTGATAGTAAGCATACTAGCATGCATACCCTCACATCCTGGACATAACTTGGTTCAACTCCTACCCTCAAAACGACGCTATAGGGCACCGCACACCAGAACAACTAGACACAAGGACAGTTTTTTCCCAAACGCCATCACTCTGCTAAACAAATAATTCCCTCAACACTGTCAAACTATTCACTAAGGCTCCATTACTATTACTATTACTATTAATCTTCTCATTGTTCCTATCACCCATCTCCTCCCACTTACGACTGTATGACTGTAACTTGTTGCTGTATCCTTACGATTTACATTGATTGTTTCCTAGTATGATTTGATTGCTTATTTGTACCCTATGACTATCCTTAAATGTTGTATCTTATGATTCTTAATGAATGTACCTTCTCTTTTTATGTACACTGAGAGCATATGCACCAAAGACAAATTCCTTGTGTGTCCAATCACACTTGGCCAATAAAGAATTCTATCTATCTATCTTTGGGAGCAATGAAGGCACCTTGTTTCATTAAATCCATGCACTAAGCCAGGCCTTCCAGTCCTCCTGTCTACAGATCCTTCAGGCATTCAGTCTCTAGGTGCTTACCACTATCTGGGCTTCCAGTTCTGCTGCTTCTTCTTCTTCTGATGCATGCACACACGATGTAATGAAGCATGATTGGCTTCTTGCAACGAGACCTTGATGGACAGGAATACCAGGTGGAAAGCGGGATAGTGGCCATGGTGGTAAATGTCCTCAGAGTCCCTCCAGGTGCCAAATGTACAGTTAAATTGTCAGGTTATGCTATTATCACCCAGGGCAGATGGCAGCCTGACAGCCTTGGAGTAGGACCAGGGCCACTCTGCAGACTGTTCTGAGCAACCACTTCAGCTGCAAGTCCTCCAAATGTGTGACCTCATTCCCTTCATGACCCAGCCAACAAAGAGTGCAAGTTGCTGGCCAACACATCTGGAAAGCACAAGGCTGAGAAAGATTAACCACTGCTGTTTGCAACAGAATTGCTGCTTAGTCTTGGTATCAGCTTATCATCTTCCATACACTAGGCTCGTGATGGTGACCCTATGGCATGTGTGTCAGAAGTGGCACGCAGAGCCCTCTCTGTGGGCACGCGCACCATTGCCAGCTGCTGTTCTAGTTTCCGGCATGCACATGTGCACTGGCCAGCTGGTCTTCACGGGCGCTGGAGCGCTGGAAAACAGCCCGAAAAATGCCCACAAAACAGGCCATTTTCAGGCCGTTTTTTGGGCCGTTTTCAGGTCATTTTTCAGGCTGTTTTCTGGCCGTTTTTCAGGCCCAGAAAATGGCCTGAAAACAGCCCTGAAAATGGCTCAAAAAACAGCCTGAAAATGGCCAAAAAACAGGCATGCATGCACTGGCCAGCTGGTCTTTGGGTTTCCGGCACTCCGGCACTCCGGCACATGCACATGCATGCATGCACGTTCTGGTTTGAGCACTCGGTGCCGAAAAGGTTCGCCATTACTGCACTAAGCATACCATGTCAGCAAATATCAACACAACCACTAAATAAAGGCCACAAGATCTAGAAAATGCTAGTACGTGGCTTAATGGTTGTCTGGATGTTTGCAGTCCAAATACAGATAGTCCTCGACTTAGAACAGTTCACTTAGTGACCGTTTGAAGTTACAACGGCACTGAAAAAAGTGACTTATGACCATCTTTCACACTTATGACCATTGCAGCATCCCCACAGTTATGTGGTTTACATTCGGATGCTTAACAACTGACTCACATTTGTGACGGTGGCAGTGTCCGAGAGTCCCTTTTGCGACCTTCTGAGAAGCAAAATCAATGGGGAAACCAGATTCATTTAACAGCCCTGTTACTAATTTAACAACTGCAGTGATTCATTTAATAAATGTGAGAAGAAAAGTCACAAAGAGGGACAAAACTCACATAACAAATTTCTCACTTAGCAACATAAATTTGGGGCTTGATTGTGGCCATCTACCTGTACATAGAATACAGAAAGAAAGGGGAGGAAACTACACACTCTGATCTGCTAGAGCTAGTATTGTGATGTTGCATAACAGGTGTCTTCCCAATGCTGCTTACTTATCTTGCTCTCCTTTCTTCACAGCCACTACTCAAATGCCTCTGTAATCCTTCTAGATGGAACCACTTTTTTTGCAGGCCCCAGATTCTTCCAAAAATAGTATTTCTGAAATTTGACAGCAAAACAACAAATTAATTGCTGAGAAGAGTTTCTATGGAGCCATTCATGCTAGCAGAGCTCTTGGGATTGGGAAGGAGGGCACACACATAACTCACACTGTTAAAACCCATCCCTACTGAACACATGGCCTTTCCTACTAACGGGAATCAATGAAAAGCCAAAGATACCTGAGAAAAGGCAGTTTAGCAGGAATAAGAAAACTGTGGAGCTGAACTAGAAGTCCCAGAGTCCTACAGCATTGGCCACATTGGTGAAGTCTGCTGAGAACAGTGGTTCTGACATAGCAGGAGGTCTGAAGATTGGTGTTAACACAGTATGACTATAAAATGATATATTAATCATATAATAAGATTAATAAAGGCCAAAATAAGCTTTTCCATTACTGAAAAAAATATAGTTTTTGGAGGAAAACAAGATAGATAGATAGATAGATAGATAGATAGATAGATAGATAGATAGATAGATAGATAGATAGATAGATAGATAGATGATAGATGGATGGATGGATGGATGGATGGATGGATGGATGGATGGATGGATGCATGGATGGGTGGGTGGGTGGGTGGGTGGGTGGGTGGATGGATGGATGGATGGATGGATGGATACCGATGATAGATAGATAGATAGATAGATAGATAGATAGATAGATAGATAGATAAATAGATAGATAGATGGATGGATGAGGGGGGGTGGATTTAGGTTTAGATTTAGAATTAGACTTAGGCATAGATAGATATAGATATCTTGAAGATCATGGGAAGTAAGAAAGTTGAAGACTTTGCATATAGTTAACAAGAGGAAGAGCATCAAACAGCACCTACAAAACCAATGCAAGGCCTAACAAGCAAATACCATTTCTAGGGAAATATACTCATTTCTATAATTGGGTTGATTCCTAAAAGCAGCCTACGTTCCATGAATATAATGCAACCAACTCTTTCATAAACCAGAAGAAAGAATTCTGCACCGACGTAGTGTAATTATGACATAAAAAGGGAAAAGCGATCCTTTCAAGAAAGCAACAAACTTGAGACTTATCAAAACCCCTTATAGAGAAGAGTGGCCAATATGTACCTAGGGGCAGGACAGGATGTAAAATCCATACTGTCTACACTGAGAGCTTAAAAGAAGGTGGACTGCATATACTATTCTTATAGCATTTAGATATCCCATTTAGATATCTAGTGAACATCAGTGGATAGTCCCTAAAACTGCTTTATTGTACATAGTCATCTGAACTGCAATGATCCATGCGTACAATTCCTAGTAGGGAGTTTGAAGAACATCTGGCTGACTACATTTGATGAGTCCTGAATAGGATGAAAAAGGTCATCTAATGCCTGCCTCCTGGTAATCAATGTAAGTACAGGTCGTCCTCGACTTACAACCACAATTGAGCCCAAAATGTATGTTGTTAAGTGAGACATTAAGTGATTTTTCCCCATTTTACAACCTTTGTCACCACAGTTGTTAAGTGAATCACTGGAATTGTTACTGAACATTAGTAACATAATTGTTAAGTGAATCTGGCTTCCCCCTTGAATTTTGCTTGTCAGAAGGTCGCAAAAGGGGATCAATGACCCTGGCACACTGCAACCGTCATAAATATGAATCAGTTGCCAAGAGTCTGAATTTTGACCATGTGACCATGGGGATGCTGCAACAGTTGTAAGTATGAAAAACGGTCAGAAGTCACTTTTTTCAGTGCTGTTGTAACTTTGAACGGTCACTAAATGAATTGTTGTAAATCGAGGGCTACCTGTAGATACTTCTGAATAACTCCCCTCAGTCTCAGTCAGCATGGCCAGCGTATATAAGGTAGTCCTCGATTTATGACCACAATTTAGCCCAAAATTTCTGTGGCTAAGTGAGAAAGTTTTTAAATGAATTTTGCCCCATTTTACAACCTTTCTTGCCACCGTTTTAAAGGGAATCACTGCAGTTGTTAAGTTAGTCACATGGCTGTTAAGTGAATCTGGCTTCCCCATTTGACTTTGCTTGTCAGAAGGTCAACAAAGGGGATCATGTGACCTGGGACATGGCAACCGTCAGTTGCCAAGCATCTGAATTTTGATCACGTGACCATGGGGATGTTGCGACGGCTGTAAAAGTGAAAAACGTTCATGTCACTTTTTTCAGTGCTGTGGTAACTTCCAATAGTCACTAAATAAACTTGTTACATATGTAAATAGCAAGTGGAGCCAGGGATGTAGGCTTCACTCAGGTCCAGATTTAGCTGGACATTTGCATGCCCACCACTGATTGGTGGATTCAAACGGGGCCCACCACTGATAGGTAGATTCAAACGGAGGGAAATGTAAAGCCTTGTCAGTGGCTGAATCGGTGGGACTGCTCCCTTTAAAAGGGAGTGCTGCCGGCTAAGCCTTTGCAGAAGTCACTCACTTCTGGTGAAGTTTGGACTGCTCTGGGATGGTGCAATGAAGAGGCTTGTGTTCTGAAAGGGTGTTGGGCAATTCCTATTGTGACTTAACAGCTTTGTCCTGGGTTGAGTGAGGGCTAATCCTACGATTCTGCCTTTGTTCAGACTTTGCTGTAGGGAGTTTCAAAATTTCTTGTCTTGAATGGATTCCTGCCTGCAGTATTTGCTTTGCCTATGAATAGAGCTATCTAGATACTTGTCTTCCTCTTTGAATAAGCTCTTTATCTCAAGTGCTGACATGGGCTATTAAGGAAAGTATAGGCTGCTTTCTTCCTTTTAAGAGCATGTTTCTCCATTTCTCCCTTTGGGGGAATATAATATTCTGCCTTTTTAAAAATATTTCCCAAAATATTTCTTTCTTCCAGGAGGGGTAGGTGCTGAGCAGGGCCGGATTTAGATAAAAAGAGGCCCTAGGCTATTCCACTTATGAGGCCCTTTCACCTATAGTGAAAATGTAATTTTAATTTTGCTAACAATTTGAATGTAGGCCCCTCTTGATCTTGAGGCCCTAGGCTGAAGCCTAGTTAGCCTATAGGAAAATCCGGCCCTGGTGCTGAGTTTCTACAAGAGCAATCCATAAATCCAAGCCCCTCATTTTCCTGATTCGCTGCCTTCCGGATACCTTGGCTTGTCTTTCCATCACTCTCTTCCTACACCAATCCTGAATGGAGGCACAAAAGATTAGGCATTGCCGAACTACAAGGGTTAAGGAAAATTGTGCTTGGACAAAGCTTGCTTGCAGCTGGGACTGGAGACCCATCCAGGAATATTGCCCTTTGCAGAGAATGCAGCACCTCAGCAATACAGATCGCATTATTTGCCACCCACCCTCATTTTAGTCCTCACGTCTACCTGATAAAATTTGAGTTCAAAGCCCTGCAGGATAATATCACCAGCACAGCATTATATGGACACTTTAAAAATATAATGGTCTTTCAGAGCCCCCCCCCTCCAAATAAAAGGCCGGAGGGCTCTTCAATTATTAATCATTTGCTTTGCTTTCCAACTTTATAATGCAAGACCCTTAGAGGCAGAAAACACACCTCCGACTCAACAGAGAAATCTGAAAGAAGACCAAACCGTGGCTCAGAGATCTTCTCACGCTGCTCGCTTGCACAGTTCCCAAGGGTGACAACGGAGATCATGAAAGTAGGATAGACGTCCTCATTTTAGTGCTCTTCAGCCCTGTAGATACTACAGCTCCCAGGATTCCTAAACCTTGGCTAGGCTAGCTGGGAATTCCCAGAGCTGTAGTTCAATTGGGAGCAGTGGTGAAATCCAAATTTTTTTACTACCGGTTCTGTGGGCATGGCTTGGTGGGTGTGGTGTGGCTTGGTGGGTGTGGCTTGGTGGGCGTGGCAGGGGAAGGATACTGCGAAATCCCCATTCCCTCCCCACTTCTGGGGGACGGATATTGCAAAATCTCCATTCCCACCCCACTCTGGGGCCAGCCAGAGGTGGTATTTGCCGGTTCTCCGAACTGCTCAAAATTTCCGCTACCGGTTCTCCAGAACCTGTTAGAACCTGCTGGATTTCATTCCTGATTGGGAGTATGGGTTGGGAAAGTAGCTAAAGGAGATGTATTATGTATGACTTCAGAAAACGTGTTCCTCAATAAATTATCCCATTGCCTCCAAATTCTTCTTTTAAAATCCTTTGCTTTTGCTATTAAAAAAAGGATGCTATTTAAAAACAAAAAATAGACCATGCAGAGAATTTCCATACATGAGACCTTGTTCCAATCAATATTGAACCTGGAACTCATATAGGATTTGAATAATGAAATTCTGCTCCTGCAACCACATCCTCACATCCCTTGATCTGGGAGGAGTCTTCCTGAGGACTCCTAGCTGTGTTGAACTTCTTTCCCATTTGCCTTAGCTAATGAGATTAAGATAACAAAGGTAACATAAGGAATTTAAAATACCTTGGATGCCCAGGCTGCCTATTGTTTCCATCAAACCACATCTTCTAGTTCCATTTTCATCCTTTTTGTCCAACATTATCTATCTGAGCCATGGTGGTGCAGTGGTTAGAATCAGTACTGCAAGCTACTTCTGCTGCCTGCAGCTGCCTGCAATTTGGCAGTTTGAATCTCACCAGGCTCAAGGTTGACTCAGCCTTCTCTCCTTCCGAGGTGGGTAAAATGAGGAGCCAGATTGTTGTTGGGGACAATATGCTGACCAGTGATGGCGGCGGCGGGAGGCTCTGCCCACCCACCCGGACGTCTCTGTGCTTGCGCAGAAGCGTCTGCACATGTGCAGAAGTGTTGCGTGCACATGCAAGTGCCCACGAGCAAACCGGTAGCGGCCGAAATTGAAACACACTACTGATGCGGACTCTGTAAAATGCTTAGAGAGGGCTGTAAAGCACTGTGAAGTGGTATATAAATCTAAGTGCTATTGCTACTGCTACTGCTACTGCTACTGCTTCAAGAAGCAGATCTTGGCCTCATGAATGATCAACAAACAGATCTGTGTGAAAAATTTCATGCCAGCCTTAGCAACCACCTACATCACATGTTGCTCTGTCCAATATTGTAGGCATTCCATGGATCAATTGACTGGCTGGATGTTCTGCTGAGCAGAGCTATTATGCTGAGGAGAACAAGGATACTAAGGCAAAAGTATACCAGAAATCTCAGTGTCTGCCCTTGCCTTTGGTAGTCTGCTACAGATGTTTCTACATGTCTATTAATTAATTGGTTGGCAATTGGTAGAGAGCATGCACTCTCATGCTGGAGATATTTGGGCAATGCGTGACTGCAGTAAGAGTGTGCATGCATGCAGGGGAGCAAGTCCATGAGATCAAGAGGAACCTAATTTCCACCTCAATATTAGATTATTTTAAGTACTTGCTTAGGTTTCATAGGGACCAGTGAGACAAAGGAGGCTGAAGCAGTTCTCCCACTGTTCTTAATCTGAATGCAAGGAGAGTTTTAAGTTGTTCTTCCGCCTTCTATGTTTGCGATCTCAATTTCAGCCATGTTGAGAACCAAGAATGGAGTACTCCACATTTCAGTTTTTGAAGGCCATTTGTCTCCGATGCTGTCTTGTACTTTAGTCAGAAGATCTAGACAAGGAATTCAAAATTTTGAACAGTAATTGAAAATCGCAAGCGCATTTAGACTTATATACCACTTTGTAGAGCTTTACAGCCCTT
Source organism: Pantherophis guttatus (assembly GCF_059756535.1). NCBI lineage: Eukaryota > Metazoa > Chordata > Lepidosauria > Squamata > Colubridae > Pantherophis > Pantherophis guttatus. The sequence continues at coordinate 201,729,282 of NC_142063.1, read as the reverse complement.
TCTAAGCGGTTTACAGAGTCAGTATATTGCCCCCAACAATCTGGGTTCTCATTTTACTGATCTCGGAAGGATGGAAGGGTGAGTCAATCTTGAGCCAGTCAGAATCAAACTCCTGGCAGTTGGCAGAATTCGCTTGCAATACTGCATTCTAACCACTGCACCACCAAGTTATAAATTCCAGCTTCCCTACAACAAAGCACAAGGCAAGAAGTATTTGTTTCTACATTTGAGTTCACTGAAGTCCAAAAAAGCACCACCTTCAGAAGAACTGTGTAAGCTATAGCTATGCTTGTATGTGTAGGTGTAGTAACCACTTCTGATAAAGGAAACACCGTGGCAATTTTGCCACTTAGAAGAAGGGTGTCATAATGCTTCCCAGAAGCCCAATGAAGGAGTGCTTGCTTACAACTTCATTGAAGCCAAGTGCCATTGGAAGCTCTTCATAGCCGTAAAAGACAACATCTTCCTCTTCTATCACCAACTCCCCAAGTTTTCAAGATTGCTCACTAATAGGCTGTTGTCTTTGGTTAAACATTCCTTTTTGGCATCTGTCCTGGAACCACGTCTCCTGGTGCCTGCCAGATATGTTGAGTGGCAGCTCCCAAAATTTCCAGACAGCATGGCTGAATCTCTCAGTTCAGTTTAATTGGAGGCCAGCTTGGGGAAGACTGCCTTCTAGAAAGTCTTCAGAGAGTCTGGATTTCTGCCTTACTGGGCAAAACCAAGCAGAATAAATGAACAGAAGAGGGGCGTGGACAAAGGAACAAGAGAAGCTAACATTAAAAGAAATGATCTGAAGAAGGAATGTAATATACACCGTATTTTCAGCCCCAGCCCTAGTGCAATAACTTAAACAGCACAGATTACTACTTGGGGAAATAAAAGGAGCATAACTTTTAAAGTTGAAAAGGCTCTCTTAGCTTGTAATCAATCGCAATAATCGGTGACAGTGATTTAGATGAAGATCAACTTTACCTTTCTTTGCTGATGACATAGAACTAGAAGCAATAAAAACTTAAGTGCATTTTGAATGCGCACAACTAATGGATTGGATGTGGCACATGCCAGCATACAATGGCTGCAAAATGAATGGGATCAATCAAAATGAGTTTGACGTTCTGGTAGACCTGAGAATTCTACATTCGGTTATCTAATAGTTGTGAGGCTCGGCAGAGGCTGGGACCCTGCAACATTTCCATAGTTCCTGATGGCTCCAGAAAAGATACTGCCCAGCCTACTTTGACACCCAGTTGGCAGCTATGACATTCAGTCAGTGTGGCAAATAGAAAGTCATATTTTGTTGCAGGGTGGGTTCTAAACTTTTTTACTACCTGTTCTGTGGGTGTGGCTTATTATGTGGGCGTGGTTTGATGGTCATGTGACAATTCTTTAGGATTTAGCAGAGGTACTAGTCTACCAGGATTTTAACTGCTTGCAGAGCAGTACCGGACTACCCATTTGTACTTGGAGCATTCCGGTCTACCTATTTGTTCTTGGAGTGCACTGGTCTACCACCACACTGCCTTTTACTGCTGATCAGCTGTAGGTCGGCCCTTTGAGGCACTGCAACAAGAGTTTAAATAGTTTTTTGCCACTCTGCCACCACCGAGAGCATTGGAAACCGCTTTCAGGCAGCTTGGCCTCAATTGCCAATCTACCACCACCGAGTGGTTTACAAGGAGCGGATTGGTTCTAGCTGATCAGTTGGGAGGCTTCTGGACTTCTCAATTTAAAGCTAAGGTGTCTTGGGTTTTTTTTTTTCTCTTCTTTGTCAAGTGAGCCCTGATTTTTTCCTTCTAGCCAATCAGCTGGGACTCGGGAGGCAGCGAATAGATTGGGGGCAGGGCCAGGCAGAGGTGGTATTTACTGGTTCTCCGAACTACTCAAAATTTCCACTACTGGTTCGCAAGAACCGGGGAGAACCAGTAGCAACCCACCACTGTTTTGTTCCCTTTCTACATAATTCAGAACAAAACAATGTCACAATGTAGGTGTCCCTACGTGTATCCTTTAGTATTCTGCCTTAGTAGGATACTAAGTAGGAGTAGGATACTCCTCAAGGGGCATGATGCCAGTCAAACTGATAGGCACTCAGAATTAAGAAATTAAATGATGAAAGACCTATCATGATGTCTTGGGAAAAAAGAAGAGGGTAGATTAAGTAGTTCAGGGCAAGGATACTATCAAAGTCTACCATATTTGAATAACTGCAATCCTATTATTGATATCTTCTGCCTCAAATCTTCTTTCTTTTCACCCAGCATCCCAAGTTTCCAGAGGTAACTGGCCAATACTATCCTTTTAATTTCCCACAATGCATCAAGGTAGCTTTATTCTTGGCGAGAGGTCCCCACCCCTGGGCTGCAGCCCAGTACCGGGCCACAGCCCAATTGGAACTGGGCCACTGAAGCAGTGGGCAAGCAAGCACACACACGAAGCTCCGCTGATGCAAGCAGCAGGCGTGCTCGCATGTATGCGCACTTGCCTACCATTCACGCCAAACCATCCCCTCTCCCCGCCCCATCAGTCCGCAAAGCTGGAAAGGTTGTGGAACAGTGTCCTGGGGCATTGTGGGAAATCAAAAGGGCAACTGAACCAAATGTCCTGGTGTTGGTCAGAATAATACCACAGCAATTTCTAAAATCTAGAGTCAGCACTGAAGCAAACCATGTTATCCAATGCTTCAATCAATTCCATGGACATCATTTCGTTGTAGGAACCCCATGCATAATCTGCAACATATGATAGAAAGCTGTAATTTAGGATACCATATAAAAAAACCACAGACATTTATTTTTTAAACATTATACTGTACATTAATTAATGAGGAAGGAGGCTTTTTTTTTTTTTTTTTTGCACAACACAGCACAATAGTAAGATACAAGCAGAAAACATTTCACATGAAGGGACAGCATCACTGATAATTTCAAAAAAATCACAGGGCTGCGCTACAAACTTGAGTAATCCTGGGTTGTCATTGTGAGACTGAGTTTTAGGGACCAAAGTGCTTCTTTAAAAATCTTGGATTTATTTTACTACTTGTTCCTAGCCCTCATGGATGCAGGAAAAAGAAATGGAATAGTGAGGGCAGCATTGCTTAAAGGCTCTCCTTTGGAACATATTATAAAACTGGATCATCAACATATTTAAATATCATTTATATCTTGTAGCATTATGGCCCATATTTATACCTAATTGTTCTCTAGAGCTGCTGGTGCTGAAGATAAACAATATGTTTGTTTGCATATGTGATATAAAATTTACTATTATTTATGCCGGCCATAAATCAATCACAGCCAAGTCCAGAAACACATTTTTATGCACTGAAGCTCCCGAACATTATTGTCACTTTACATTTCACGCTACCGGCCTTCTACTGTAAAGTTTGTAAGTGTGTATGAAGAGCTAATAACCAACTGGTTTTCAGATCAATTTCGAAAAGCAGGTTACTATTGAGAGTTCATTGGGCTACAAAACCTTGTAACACACAATCCTACAATGTAGGATGCAAGCTGAGAAAACTAACATGTACGCTGAGAGAATTGCCGTCCTGAGGTTATTGGTGTATCGTTGGTTTTGCGCACATTATTACAGCAAGAAGAAGTTATTTTCAGGCTGAAATTTGAATCAAAACATTTTTGTAAGCCACTGCTTTTTTCATAATAAGAGACAGAAACTATCACCAACCATTGCACCCCCTCATGATTTAGGTGTATCTTCACATTAAGAAAAGATGTGGGAACAAATCCTTTGGGTAGAACTGTGCACCCCCTCAGAGTTTCCTTACCTTTGCCTTTTAAGCAGCAATATGAAAGAATTCAGGTACGGCTTGACCACTCCAGAAACTGACTATCTTTGAAGTCTGTAGAGATTCTCAGTCATCCAGGTCATGGTTGTCCCAAAGGTGCTTTTTCAGGAGGCAACTGGACTTCCTTGTTTTTTCTTTTGAAGAAGTTTCACTTCTCATCCAAGAAGCTTCTTCAGCTCTGACAGGATAGTGAGGAATGGAACGATTTATATTCCTTGCAGACAGCTGGTCATTTGCATCCTTTTAGAGAGTCATTGAAGCACTTGGAGGTTTATCTGCGTCCTCAGGATGATGAGTAGTGCTCCTGGTTCCTCTAGTCTGCAATTTTTCTCTGGAAACCCATTCCTACTCCCACACTATTCAAAGGGTGTTCATCCAAAATTGTACAGCTAAAAGTCTGTAGAGATTCTCAGTCATCCATGACTGAGACATGATGGGACAACCATGACCTGGATGACTGAGAATCTCTACATGCACAGAATTTAGTCTAACAGTGTTTCTCAACCTTGACAACTTCCCTAGCCAGGGAAAATCAGGTCCTAGAAGAGTGAAATGTGCAGGGGTAGGTAACACTGTACTCATGGGTACTGATGTTTCCTGAGGCATCTTTGAGCTCTTTCTACCACCAGACTTTTAAAGAAAGATTTTTTAAAAAGCATTCTCTTTATTTCCAGGAATGTATTTAGTCCTCAAGTAGATCTTATTGACCCACTTATAAAATGGTGGGTATCTGCAACGTTGTACTTTGTTTTGAAAGGTGCTCACCTGTCCAGGGGGAAAAAGGCAAAGGAAAACTCAGATGGTATGAAACATACCAAAGAATGACAAAGAACAACCCTACCAGGGAAAGTAGTGCTTTTTTATTGCCCATCTTCACAAAGACAATTGTTTTGTGGAAATGGCAACATCGTGCTCTCAGTGGTACAAAGGAGAGTGGTTAAACTATTGGACTAGGAGTAGAGAAATCAAGTTCAATCCATCCTCTACCATGAAAGTTCACTGGATAACTTTGGGTTATCCAGTTTTAGCCAACCCCAATTCACAGAATTATTGTTACGGAGTAGAATAAAGAGAATACCGATGCAAGTCACCTCGTGCTCAGTGCAAGAATCCAGATTAAAGCATGATAGATAATTTTCAATTAATTAGTATTTGTTTGAGTGGGGGGAGAAAGGGAAGAGAAATGTGCAACCAGAGCTTAACTCTTCTAAAAGATCCCCAAAGAAATTGTGGGGACATCCTACCTACTCTCCTATAGAGCCAGCCGAAAATAATGCCTGACTGAAGTGGAGCACAAAAATCACTTCCATATGCTTAGTATCCATTTAACGCTAAAAAAAAATGTTCCTACCTTTTTCAAAAGTTTGATTTTGTTTATTCCATGCAGATTGGTTTATTTATTGATAGGCCTCAACATTATATAGACAAGAAATAATCCTATGTCAATTATCTTATTTTATTTTTACCTTTTTACACAGGCAACAGAATAGAAGAGCTTTACCGTATGCCTCACACATCTTAGTGAGGAGGAGGATGTAAGTGAACCAACCCAAGAAGACAGTGGTAGCAGCAGGAACTGCCAAGTTGCTACAATAAATACTGTTAAGGAGGCAGGAGCAAGGTGTGATGATCCAAAGGTGTTCTGGGGAAAAAGTAGATCCACCTTTCTATTGTTTGGGTTCTTCCATGTGACTATACCATGCCTGGGCAAGTATTCTTGGCATCTTCAAATGCCAACACCACAAAGTGTTTAATATATTAATTTTAATACAGTGGCTAAGAATTTACTCTGCACCAAAAATCAGCTGCCTGAAATGGCCATAATGGTAGGAATCAGCCATTTCTTTGGCCACCTGAAACATCTTAGTCAATTTGGGGACTTGTAGAAGACTTTTCTGTTCCCGCTCGGTTTGCATATTTCTAAATAAAACATATATGTGCTGGTCTTAGTGTATGCCACTAGATTTTTCACTGCTGACAAAGCAGTGGGTGGCAGGTGTTTTATCTCGGCCAAATGTTATTCAACCATTTCATCTTACTCTAGTAATCTAAGGGATGTCAAGACATGTTACATTTAGGATTTTTTATGACAAAGAAGATTTTTAACCAAATGTTCTCATTTTTATCTATATATTATGGTTTACTATAAACCTGTGATGGCGAACCTATGGCACCCTCTCTGTGGGCATGTGAGCAATCTCCAGCTGCTTTTCTGGTTTCCGGCATGCGCATGCGCGCCGGCTAGTTGGTCTTCATGCACGCTGGAGCGCCAGAAATCTAAAGACCAGCTGGCCAGTTCTGGCACACACAAAGACCAGGTGGCCGGTGCACATGCGCATCCTGGCCACCTGGACTTCAGATTTTCGGTGCTCTGGCGCACACATGCGTTCCAGTTTGGGCACTCGGTGCCAAAAAGGTTCGTCATCACTGCTATAAACCATATTAAAAATGTCAGATGGACTGACATCGACAAAGCTCTTTCAGGATTGCAACTGGGGTTGAAACTTACTTCCATATCTGTTTTAAATCCACCTCATGCTTTATAACCCTTTAAGCATTGGTTTAAACACAGTGAAATGCCTTGCTGAATCAAGATACCCTTTTGAGCAGTAAAGCAAGATGGTTTCACCCCAGGTCCTTGAATTACAGTTCAAAAAACGTTGAATTTCTTGCATCATCTGGTACTTCCAAGCTCTCTTTCCCTAATGTTGAACGTACTTTGACAATCATATATAAACTTTTTCTTACACTAAATACTGTGCCTATACAGAAGCCTCCAGTGAACAAAGTGAAATTTATACCTTAATAAATACATAGATTTGTACTGTTAAAGGTACACTACCAGGAGGCAAGTAATCTCCTCTGATAAAGTATTACGTTTTCAGAAGAAGTTAGCCATGTTAGTCTGTTGCAGAAAAAAATGATTTGGTTGTATTATGATTTAAGATTTTTGTGGCTTGCCATTAACTTCGTTAAATTATGGTGCTGACATAAGAATATTTCTATACACACATTATGAGTTGAGAAGGAAAGAAAAAAGGGGTGGCATGGGAAGGAAACTCTTGAAAAGACTACCCTTTTAAGCAACTTTGGTAAAAAATCCTTGGCTCTCATTTTATATTTAAATTAACTTATTTTTTTTAAAGAGGTTTATTTTCTTGCTCTCCATTTTTGCTCTTACCCCTGTCCCTTCCCCACTCCAGATAACTGTTCTCAGGCTAAACAACCTGTGTGTAGACTGTCCTATTATAAAAAATATCATATCTTAATGTGTTGTTTCAATTGGAGATCCATTCATTCTGGATTAATACGAAGCCATCATCCTATCAAAGACAGTCAACCAACATCCATGACTCAATCAATCCAATTATAAACTAGTGTGATTATCTTTGAAACAGAAGGGTCGATATTCCAGGGAAGCGAATGAGGAGCATGTGTGTGAGATACTTACAGCAGCCTTCCCTAAACTGTTGTTTTTCCAAATATATTGGACCAGAATACCCATCATCTACATCTTCGAATCTCGTTGTTTGAGGAAGTTGCATAACATTCTCAGAGACTCTTCCCATCCTGCTTACAATCTTTTTGGACTGTTGCCTTCTGGCAGAAGATACAGAACAATTAAAACTCGGACCACACGTTTTCTGAATAGTTTTTAATCCCAGAGCTATAATTGCACTCAACAATGAACTAAAGGGCCACCATCAGTGAGTTGTTGGACAGCATTATTTGGTCTGTTGTGTGGATGTTTGGGTGATTTAGCGGTGGGGAATTTGTGGTGAGTGGGGGGGGGTGTTTGGGGATTGTTGTATGTTGGACCTGGTCTTTGGGTGTTAAGTGAATTTCATTGTATGGATATAATGTGCATACACGTACAATAACAATAAAGTTATTATTATTATTTGGAGACATAAATTTGGATGGGCTTCAATAAGGTATTAAATTGAGTGCTGAGTTATCAGGCTTAAATATTTACCATCCAAGAGAGCTCTAGATGAGCAGATTTTCCATTTCTCAATGTAATCTATCTCACAGGGCTGTTAATTATCAAACCTTCTGGAAAGTACTCTAAAACCACAATTTAATGAACATTTAGAGGAAAGAGAAGTCCGTTAAAGTCAAATATCTGTTAAATCTGACTTTATATAATTGATGTCATTTGCATAATGATATAATTAGCATGTCTTTTGCATTTCGTTACCTCCTTTGTGGCACACAAATGATATAAATTGATACAATGTAAAATTTCAATTATGTCATTACAGAAGGAATGCAAATTTATGAAATGGCATTAAAATATACTTCATTATGCAAACGACACGTATTTATGTGTTGCTTTCTCAGCTATTACATTTATATTCCACCTTTGGTACAGGAACTGAAGGCAGGATACACAGCACTGTCACCACCTGTTTTTCCCCACAACCTGTGTGGTGGTTGGATTGAGGAACGCTGATCCAGATTATGCAAAAAAGTTAATTACCTTATTATGCAAATGAAACAAATTAATTTTCCCTACTACCTGAACTAACTCAGGAACAGCTGACTTTATTCTTTCGAAATGAAGTCAAAAGTAAAATTCTGTCCACTTAATCTGAAGTCAGATGAATAAAGTTCCCAAGAATTGAGATTTTTGACAATGTAAATTACCATGAATTTACAGTAGAAAGCAAGATCTGAGGAGTTTTTTCCACTTGCACCTAACAAGAGGATAATGATAATGCCTTTTTCTGTCTTCTCCCCAGCCAGAATAGGATTGTAATTCTTAGTTAAAAGGTAAAGGTAAAGGTTCCCCTTGCACATATGTGCTAGTTGTTCCCAACTCTAGGGGCAGTGCTCATCTCCATTTTGAAGCCGAAGAGCCAGCGGTGTCCGAAGACATCTCTGTGGTCATGTGGCCAGCATGACTAAATGCCAAAGGCTCATGGAACGCTGTTACCTTCCCACCAAAGGTAGTCCCTATTTTTCTACTTGCATTTTTTTATGTGCTTTCGAACTGCTAGGTTGGCAGAAGCTGGGACAAGTAATGGGAACTCACCCCCATTACGCGGCACTAGGGATTCGAACTGCTGAACTGCCGACCTTTCGTTCAACAAGCTCAGTGTCTTAGCCACTGAGCCACCACGTCTCTTAGTTACCCTAGTATTAAAGAAATGTTTCCCCTTTAAGCCAACATCAGAGAAGAACCTTAAGCAATATACAATACTCCAATGTTTTTCAACCTTGCCAACTTTAAGATATGTGGACTTCACCTCTGGATTTGGCAGCGAAAAGGCACTTAGTCATTAATAAAAAAGACTCAGAAGAATTTACTATTTCGCTACAAGAAATGTGGAAGAGATAGAGAGAAGAGGTTAAAGCTTTAGTGGGAGTGAATTTATGTTGTCCTCTTTTCACAAAATATGTGGACTTCAAGTCCCACAATTGTTGAAATCCCAAAGACTGGCTGAAGAATTCTGGGAATTGAAGTCCATATGCCTTAAAGTTGCCAAGGTTGAGAAACATTGCAATATTCCATTCTGCTGCCGTCATTACATTGGACCCAAAGTCAGGTGAGCAGGGATTGGTATTACAATGACACGTCTGAATTTGATCTTCGACAGCACAGGAAGAGGGGTTCCAGCAGTGCTGCAACTGAAATTTGGTTTTCATTCCAACCAATAACATGCAGAAGAAGGACACTAGCAAAGCTGTCAATCACATCAACCAACCACTCAACCAATCACATCGCTTACCATATGCTGCACATGGCAAATCAGAACAGCCCTATTTGGCAGTGAGCTAGAGAGCCTGGGAAGTAGAACAGCAAAGTTCTTGCTGGTGTAGTTTCTGCTGACTCAAGGGTGGGTGGACAGCAGTGGGGAAAGGCAGATAGATGAAGCCATGCCTAATTAAACAAAGAAGAAAAACTTCCATGTATTACTTTCTCTATTTGCTATCACCTCCCCAGTTGGAGGTTGGCTCCCGATCAATATTAAAGTGGTGTAAAAATTCAACTGCTCTTTAGACCCTTAATTGGACTATCTGAAACAGCAGCTTGAAGTTCAGTGCTCTCAGAGGCCACAAATGCTTATAGTTTATTATTACTATTACTACATCATTACTATTTCTTTAGCTTGGTGGAATATGGCCAAATAAAAAAGAAAGGCACCACAATCAGCCTAGCAAGAGCAACTCAAATCCAATCTCTGCAGGAGAACATCCAAAGACTTGTTGCCAACCTATATGTGGACTCTTCATCAAATCCCATCCAAAACAGAAGCCCTTTGGACAGATCCCACTGTGCTTCTCCCCATTGGTATCCCAGTGATACCCACTGGTATCTCAGCTTTTAGCCCTGCTAGAAAGAACCATGGTTCTCCTTCACTTCTCTCAGTCTGGTCACCATCTGTCTAAAGTGGGAGAGGAGGCAAAGGAAGAGAAAGAACATTTGACCTATCATATCTCCAGTTCTGGGTATTAGCTGATTCCCAAGATCAAAAAGGTGTTATGCAAAAGGGTAGGACCCAGTTGGACAGAACCAGACTTTCCCACTGCCCAAAGAAGATTGGCCCTGGGAAAAAGTGGGCATGACAGCATCGACCTAAAATGACCAAGTCTACTCGGTTGTTCTCACCCCTTCATCTCACAGTGCCACTGACAGAACGATCAGTCAAGTGCTTCAAACAATACCGCCTGAGTGGGTAAAAAAAATGAAGCTTTGATTTTGGGTTTTGCTGATTAGATAGGTTCGTTGTTATAAAAATGGCTAGTATGTGTTATCATATAAAAGTAAAAAGGTGCGCAATACTGGAAGGAACGCAATACACCACCAGAGGGAGTGATCATTCAGAAGATATATAAATGTGCTGAAATGGATAAACTTACCCTAGAACTAAAAGAAAAAGATGATTTGGAATTTTATGCGGTTTGGGAAAAATGGTACACCTGGATAGATAATAGAAATAAAAATTGGAAATATACGTAAGGATTAGATATTGAATGTATATAATGTATATATTGTATGGAATGTTGATCTGAAGTATATAAAAATGACCAGTCTGTTGATTATGTAGTAGAGTTGTGTAAAGGAAAATTGTAATAAGAATTATTTTTTTTAAAAAAAGTAAAAAGGTGAGGTTTTCTGTTGCTACTTTATTCTACCACACCAAAAGGAGTCAGAAGTCAATGCTTTTCTTTTTCTTTCCCTTTTCACCCTACACTTCCCTCTCTTCCCTTTTCCTCCCTTATTTTCCCATTATTGTTATTTTTATTTGTACTTCTGCATTCTGCATTTTGTATTTTGATAAACTAATAAAATATTAAATATTAAATATATCAAACAATACCTACCTTAAAACTGGCATAGATGGACCTCCAGCTGACATCGCTGCAAGATTGGACGTGAGGAGCAGGTCTCCGTGCTCCTGCACTGAGTTCTTCTTATTGGAAGGCTCTGAAAGGAGCTAAATCCACCCTGTAGTGGTGGTGAAGAAAAGAGGGGTGCCCTGTAGGTCGCAGAGAGCCACCATTCTTCTGCTTGATTCAAGGTTTTTTCCCTCTTATCCATGATGAGGAGAAGAGGCAGCTATCATGGCTGCCATGAAGCTGGGACAGGCAAGGCAACAAAGAAAGTGCAGAAGCAGTGAAGATGGACAGTGACTGAAGCTAGGTGAGAAGATTCCCTTTTTATTTAGACCTTAGCTTTAAAAAGAAAAAAAAAGAAAATCCAGGAAAAGAGACTCTTTGAACTGTTTGTTAAAGTGGCGAACAATTATACAGAGCAAAACTCTAGACCCAAAAGAAAGAAACTAAGGGGAGAAAAACTAAAGACTTTTTAAAGCATAGAAAATTGGACTTTCAAGCTGCGTAGGCATTGTTTTGGAAAGGCATTTTAAAATGCTGGAACTATTTGAATAACTGACTTTGCTTCTATAAATTGAATTAAAATTGGATTAAATAACTTGTTACATTTGAAACAATGCTGAAACGTAAGCTGAGGGCACCACCTACTGATGAATGGAAAATATACCATACCGCTACAAGCCTGGGAAACTTTGTGATAAGAGAAATAAACAAGACCCATCTGAAAGACTGTGGTGATACTTACTGTTCTATAATTATTTACTTTATGATTACTGGAGACTTAACTGTAGGAATAAGGGAGATTCAAGTAAAGTAAAGTAACTTTTGATGTTTGGAAAGCTTCCTGGACTATTTAAATGGAATTGATTGAATAAACTTGGAATATAAAGAATTATGAGTATTGTACTTCCTGAGGAGTAACATTAGGCTTGAATATATTGTATTTGGACTACTGAGTAAAAGCGGGGCTTACTAAAATAAGACAAGATGCTCCATCAGGAGGAAAAGTGAAATCTCAAATGGGGTTGATGTTCCAACACATTAAGGACACTATGACAAAGAATTACAGGGAGATAAAGAACCTATTGCATGGCATAAATGGGAAAATAGAAAATACTCTGCAACTAATAATGAATGAAGACCCAAAATTCCAGGAAAGAGAGGAGTCAACAGAAAAAATGGTGGAAAAGACAGAACAGAAAAAACAGCAAATAAACAAGAAGATGAGAAGGAGAAGATAATAAAGATAATAATGACTGATGAAATAAACCAAGGGAAAAGTACTTTGAGACATTTAAAAATAGAATTGGATATGAGATTATTTCACTTTTCATCCAAAGATTTTAAAAAAAAGAACGTCTGCAATTCATGTCAAAATGTTAGTTATACAATTATTATTATGAAATCATTCTGTTAAATAAAAAATAATTTTAAAAACCATTAATTTCTGTGTCCTCTTTTTATATACCTGCTGAGTTACAATATTTGTAAGTGTTCAGGCTACCTTAAAAGCCAAACTTCAGGTGATTATGTGTTTTAGATATGAGAACCATTTTGTTTAAATTTAGTTAAATTTCTATTGGGAATGTATACTATGTTTTAATATTGCTGCATATTCATGGTTGATTTTGTTTCTCCTGGTGTCATTCTGACTTTGGAATTCTCCCTGTAGGAGAAAAGGAAAAGGAGAAACAGGAAAATCCCTGTTGATTTTGATGCTCGAGTATATTCTGTACCTAGCAGAAGCTTTGGAAAAAATCACTTGATCCCCCTAAATCAGTAATTTAGAGAAATTGATGTAATCATTTACAGAATGTTGGAATAACAAATCTGAATGTCTAGACAGGTCTTCAAATGAGGTTCATGCAACCAAAATATTGGTTCTTTTGTATGTTTTTGTATGCCCCCGGAGATTCGTAGGATTCCCGACCTTCGTACCTTTCGTCGTGCCCTAAAAACATTATTATTCCAACAAGCAGGGCTGGCCTAACTATTTTAATGGGTTGTTTTATTAGAGTTTTTGGCCAATTTATTTAGTTGATTTAATTGCTTTTAATTTTTATATTGTTATGGTTTTATTTCTGGCTGTACACCGCCCTGAGTCCTTCAGGAGAAGGGCGGTATAGAAATTCAATAAAATAAAATAAATAAATAAATAAATGTTTGACACCTTAAAACATCTTTAACAAACTTTAGTTGCAATCGCCTTGTTGTTAGAGGTGAAATTCAAGACTTGTACAGTTATCCACATGACCGGATCTTGTTTATTTTTTCTTATACCTACTGTAGACCTGAAGTTGTATCATGACTTTACATACCTCATATCAAGGATGCATATATATTCTTCTGTATCCCTAGTATTTGGAATTTATCGTAAGATCAATAAATGTTACAGGTAAAGAATAAGTTACATATTGCAATAGAGCCTAAAAACCGTATTCTTCAGTGAAGAGCAAAATGGCAAACTAGACCAAATTAGTGTAATAAGTGACCTACCTGTAATGCTTTGAAAACGCACTTACTGGGGGAGGGGGAATCTCAACTGAATGTTCTAGGCATTGTACTGAAATTCTAGGGATTTTACTTATTTTCAGTTCGAGACTGAGATGGGTGTAAAATATTATGTGATAAAGAATTATATGGGTTGGGTCAGGCAATTTGTAGAGCTTATTGGCTTTTAGTAGCTAAACTTTCCATCATCTATATTATCCTGAATTCCGGATATAGAAGATTCTGACACTGATTGATTGACTGATAGAGTAGTTTAGTAGCTAGGGTATTCTGATTCTGTTAGGGAAGAGGATCCTCCATTTTGGTTGGAAGTATAGCTTTATCCAGGAGCATATTCAGACTAGGAAAATTTAGGAGTGTAGGGGAGAAAAGGGACAGGGAGCTGATCAGCAAGGGGGACAGAGAAAGGGTGACAAGAAAGGAGGACAGAGATCGGCAAGGAGGACTAAATAAAAGAGTGAATGAAGATAATAAGCACTGAGGAAGAAAGCCAATGAGAAGAAAAGAGAGAGAGACAACTTCCACAAGTTATTTATATGTGTCAAAGTGGATTATACATCAGCTCAGTTCACCAATCCAGTAGATTATTTGTAGCCCAAATAATGCCTAACATAATTATTTGGAGACCAGAAGGGATTTTAATCCCCAACAGCCAAGAATACAGTGAAATATTCTCCCATTTGATCATAACACATACATATACATATATATATTAAGTTTCTATGGCTATGCAGACCCTGAAAACGTATATTGTTTTGATGTTCCTGCAGCTGTCATGGCCTTTTTCCCCCAGAGAATTCTGGGTAATGGAGTATGAGGAGGGGATGAAGTGTTTTTGCCCCAACCCTTTTTTTAAAAAATGTAATTTCTGGAATTCCTAATGACAGAAAAGGGAGAATGACTAATAAAAAGGCCCTCAACCAATGTTCTCACATTTGATGTGCTGGGTTAGATTTCCACATTACAGTCCCAACATCTGATCCAGCAGTGAATGATATGGCCTTGTTTGCACTTCAATTTGCTTCCAATATTCAGCTTTTACCTTTCTGATGGATGCCAGCAATAGGAAGCGTGTCTGTGGCAAAATCTTTTTTAAAACATCTGGCTTGAAAGATTACTTTCTCCAGTGAGAAACATCCTGTCTGAGATGGATCTGATGGCAGAGATCCAGTGATCAATGAAACAAAATAAATGCAATTTATTGCAAGAGGCCTGGAATTCAGGCACCTGGGGAAATGTTTGGGTTACAAATGCTTAAGAAGCAACAAGCCCTCTTTATAGTTTGAAAGATCTAATTTCTGCCACAGAAAATGGGGATGGCAAGAAGAAAAGGGAGACATTTGAAAACATCATCTCTCTATTCTGTGTAGATGTTCCCTAACTTTTTCCTTCTTCAGTTCTTCAGGATCAATGATCTAGTTCAGTGATGGCTGACCTTTTCCGGACCGAGTGCCCAAAGCGTGCACATGCACTCGTGAATGCCCCCGAGCCCCCAAAATGCAATGCGCATGCACCCCCGTGCATGCATCCCACCCCCACACATGTGCAATACCCCTGAGCATGTGCGCCACCCCTGCGCATATGCATGCCGGTGCATATGCCCCACCCCCATGCATGTGTGCACCCCCACACATGCCACATGCCTCGCACATGCGCACGCAGCCCCCCGCACCTGCCCCCCCATGTATGCGCAGCAGAGACCCAAAGACCAGCTAGCTGGTGGGAAGCATACGCGCATGCACAGCGGAGCTGAACTGGGGTGATGGCTTGCATGCAATCAGAGAGGCGCTACGTGCCACCTCTGGCACGTGTGCCAATAGGTTTGCCATCATGGATCTAGTTGTTTCTTAAAGGACATAATAGGTTTTGTGAGGAAATGGAAAGAAAATAAAGTATGCATTACATTCCCTAAACCGTAACCTGATGCCTCCATATGTGTTCAACTATATTTTTCTTCATCCAACAGCTGAAGCAGAGCTATCACCAGTGGTGAAATCCAAATTTTTTTACTACCAGTTCTGTGGGCGTGGCTTGGTGGGCTTGGTGTGGCTTGGTGGGCGTGGCTTGGTGGGCGTGGTAGGGGAAGGATACTGCAAAATCTTCATTCCCACCCCACTCCTGGGGGAAGGATACTGCAAAATCCCCATTCCACCCCACTCTGGGGCCAGCCAGAGGTGGCATTTGCCGGTTCTCCGAACTACTCAAAATTTCCGCTACTGGTGCTCCAGAACCTGTTAGAACCTGCTGGATTTCACCCCTGGCTATTTACCCAATACAATTCGAAGCCAACAGTTTGGAGAAGGTTCTGCTATGTTCTTCTCACTATTTATAAAGCTTCTGTTGCTTTTACAGCTCGAGAGATGTTTGGTATGTCTGACTTTTTTCACAATACACAGTGATTATGTAGAGGTGGCTGCAAGAGATTCGTCCAGATTACAGAAATGGTGTATTGTGGAAAGAGAGGCCAAAAATATTCCAAATTTTACAGCTCATGGACACAGTTGCAAGGGTATGATTTTACAGACTTCGCGCGTTTTATTCATATCTGTCCTTCTCATTTTTCTCCTTTCCTCCACTTTTCTTCTCCTCACCATTGTCTGAATCCCTTATTTTGCTGCTCCAGGGAAAAAGAGAGCTAAAAGGTGAGATGTCCCACTCATTAAAATACTGCAAGATCCTCCCACAGGATGCTTAGAGGGGTAACAGTTATAATGGGTGCGTCTTTGTTTGTACAGAGGGGGCATCCCTTATCTGAAATACAGGTAGTCCTCGACTTACAACAGTTCGTTTAGCGACCAAAGTTACAACAGCACTGAAAAATGTGACTTATGATTGTTTTTCACAGTTACGACCTTTCCAGCATCCCTATGATCATGTGATCAAAATTTAGATGCTTGGTAACGGGTTAATGTTTATCACCGTCGCTTTGTCCCAAGATCATGTGATCCCCCCCCCTCTTTGGCGACCTTCTGACAAGGAAAGACAATGGGGAAGCCAAATTCCCTTAATGACTGGGTTATTAACGTATTAACTGCAGTGTTTCACTTAAGAACTGTGGCAAGAAAGTTCGTAAAATGGGGCAAAATTCACTTAACAAATGTCTCACTTAACCACAGAAATTTTGGGCTCAATGGTGGTCGTGAGACGAGGACGACCTGTGCTTAGTTCTCCCAGAATAATTTTAAAGACCCTGGCCCAGAGCTTGTGGCATTGCGTTGCTTTTTCTGTGTCGTCTCGTTTTCTTTCCCCTCCATTGCTTTCTCCAGAAAATTACATTCTAGCACCGGGACTTTGGGGAAATGTAATTTTTCCAGGTGCTTGGCTTTCACATAATCATTCGTTGTCTTGGGAAAATGGCATGCTCTCCCAGGGCTTCTGACAATGGCTTCATAGCAATCCATATTCTGCATGTTGGAACTGGGGAGAAAGAACAGGGGGCGGGAGTTGGGGGGGAGAGAGAGTAGAAATTAAATGCCTTTTCCTTCTGTCTCTTGTGCATTAGCAGCTGGATAGGTGAACAGATGAATGAAGTTTAGTGAGAAGGGGGAGCAGTTATGCCCACCATATACAGAAAATGAATTGGACACACTGGAGTTTGTAGTCTGGGCCAAGGAGCAACCAGCCGGCGATCTCACACCTATAGAAATGAAACTGGCAGATGGAATTCTAGAGTTATTCAGCCCTTATAAGAGGTGGAAGGGGGTTTGGGGGATTTATTTCTTCCTTTTCCTCTCACAAAGAAGCCCAAAGGAAAATCAACACCACAGAGCTTTAGCCACCAAGAAAAGAAGCCCAGTGTGTCTCAGAGTCATCTTCTTCAAGACACACACACACACACACACACACAAGATGTTCTTGGGAGTAGTTCCTTGAATATCCATCCCTTCTTTGATCTAATGTGCTGGGAGGCTTTCCCCCCTATACCCAATCTTCTTCTTTTTCCCCTATTCCAGCTCAAAGGGGCAATACCATCAATCCTGTCCCTCTTGTTGAATTGGGCTTCCACCAGTGGTGGGATTCAAATTTTTTTACTACCGGTTCTGTGGGCGTGGCATGGTGGGTGTGGCAGAGGAAGGTTACTGCAAAATCCCCATTTCCTCCCAATCAGCTGGTTCTCGGGAGGCAGAGAATAGATGGGGGCGGGGCCAGTCACAGGTGGTATTTACTGGTTCTCCAAACTACTCAAAATTTCTACTACCGGTTCTCCAGAACTGGTCAGAACCTGATGAAACCCACCTCTGGCTTCCACCCCATCATCTCCAGCCAAAGTTCAAGATTCCTGTTTGATATATCCAGCATGTGTCAGCCTTCCCAGGCCAACCAGATAAGAAACCTAACCAGATGAGCTAACTGTACTTTATTCTAAGGCTACTTGAATAGAATCTTGCAAGTCTGAAAGTACAAAATTCCTGCCATCCCTTTTACAGCCTGAAAAGTTAGGAAGGGTCCCTTTCTCTTCCTGTAACACAGTTACAGACTGTGCCCTTTTTTTTTATCTGACCATTTCCTAGACAGCCTCTCTTCATGCACACACCCTTCTCCCAAAGTCTTTCCCAGATACCATTACAGCATGGCTGACATCAGCTTCCCTGCTTTCCTCCATCCCTGTTGGGAGCCTTGTGGAGAAGGGGGAAAGGCAAAACCCCAGCCAAGTCTTCTCCATGACAAGCTTGTTCTTTAAACACTTAAAAGGAGCATTCAGTCCTGTGATGCCCCTACTTGCAGGCTGAGGAACGACTCCAGAGACAGAGCAGTCATTAGGTTAAGACAAAGAGTCCAGTCTTCACTTGGTGCATCCTCTTTTCCTGTATTATGAATTAATAATTTATACGTACACTGTTCCCTTCTGCTTTTTTTTTTTTTTTTTAAAAAGAGGCAATACTGGTGTTCTTGTATTTCACTGCCTCGGGCATGATAGTCCATCTGTTGGGCGGGGGGAAGAGGACTCTTACACCTTTCAAGAAGAGAAGATCTGGGCTGATCATCTGGCCAATTGAATCTGTCAACCTCTCTGTTAAGAAACCAGAAGACGAGTACTAATCGGGACCTACAACAAAGGCGTATAATCATTGTGAATTGCTGTGAAGCCGGAGCTGGATTTAACTTCATGGAACCCTTCCAGGGCTGTAGAAAGGAATGTTATTTATTTATTTATATATTTATTTTGTCGCATTTCTATGCCGCCCAACTCCCAAGGGACTCTGGGCGGCTTACAACAGAGAATAAAACAATGCAACAATATCCCATACAAAAGTTAAATTCCCCCCATTCTTCTCACCCATCCTCATGAGTTAGTCATTTCCCAGTAATCCTAATGCAGGCAAGATTGCCGGTATCACTAGTCAAGATTGTTGGGTAGAAGATGAAAGCCCGGATTCTACAGTATAAGGACCAGATGACACAATGGGAATTGAACACCCCCATCAGCTTCTTCTGGTGTCATTTTGCCAGGGATTTGTATAGCACCTATAGCTCACCTTCAAAATACAGGTCTTCTTTATCCAGCCATATCTCCACACTCAACCCCAACACTATGAGGAATTTAGCAAAGTGACACCAAGGTCTGACAGACTATAAGAAAGGCTCCCCAGGCTGTTTGATTAAACAGGTAGACGGAATCGTCATACGGAACAAGGAAGCAATGGGAAGCTACTGGAACCAGTGGCAGACTTAAGGTTTGGCAAACTTCAGGTTCCATCCTGCATCATCATCATCTTCATCAAAGCCGGCTGCTATAGAAGCCTATATCCCATCCTCAGCATGAGTTAACATTTACTTGACACCCTTATGGGCTTTTGTTCGTGGTGTCAGCTTTCGATGCTATCTCAAAATAAAATCCAAACTGCCGTGGATTATCCTATTTATCTCAAACAGCACGATGTCTTGCAGTGGGCGCATCTCAGGACAAACACTTTCAACTGCAGCTTATTGACAAATACCTGGGTGGGAGTAGGTTGGGTCTTGGTTTGGTCCTTCACACTCCGTTCTACAGAAGAGGCCATAGATGAGAAAGAATTTTCTACCTCTTTCCAGAAAAAGAGGAAATCTAGAGCAACTTAAGAGTTTAGGTCACTCATAAATCTTGAGACATGGAAGCCATAGCATGTGTAAAGTCTCAGGTTTACTCCTAAGTATATGCCATGTAGGTGGTGGCGGAAGGTGATGGAAAAACCTTTGCCACCATGCCTGGATAGTGGCTGCCAGTTGGAGCAGAATCAAGAATAGGTTCCGTATGCATTGATGAACTCCAGCTACCATTACCTGGAACCATCACCACTCACAGTAAAAGTGGCCATGGTTGGCAAGAAAAAGAAGTGGCTGTTCTCCAAGCATTTTGTTTGGCAGCTCCCATAGTCCTTTGGAACTGATGCCATGGTGGCTGAGGCTGATGGCTGAGACTGATGGGAGTCCAAGTCAACCTATGGAGGCACTTGGATGTAGCTTCCTCAGGCCTTTATTCATAACAGCTCAGACCAGGAACATTTTTAAAGAAAACATTTATTTACACATTTCAGCAAGTACAAAGTATTATACATGGTCTGCATTAACCCCAACTTTCCTTAGTATTTATTTTAATTATCAGTATAATTATTATTAGTATTATGAAACATAAGGCGCTTTCTCTGTAATGAGTTTTGGACAACGGGCATTGTAGCATGCCAAGAATGTTTTTAAAACCAATTTTCTTTCTTTCTCTTTCTTTCTTCTTTCTTTTTCTTTCTTTCTCTTTCTTTCTTTCCTTCCTTCCTTTTCTTCCCCTCTTTCATCTCCCTCAACAACCCCACTCCACCTTAATGTTCATTTGCCTGCCAGAGAGAGAGAGAGATTGGGGTTTCTTTGAAAGGGGAGCCCTTATTACCATGTTGAATAAATTACTGACAGGGTTTGCCTGGGGGACAGCTGGGGGTGGCTTGCTTTTTCACTGCAGCAGGTTTGTCCTTAAGATATATATGTCCTTAAGATATATGTATATGTATATACATATATATTTTCCTTTGCAGAATGATTTCCAGGGGGCAGGATAGCCAGATGATTGACCATCCAAGATAAAGGCCAGCCTTGGCCAAAAATTACCCTCTCACGCAGGCACAGAGCACTCACTCACTCACACACACACCCACTCACACATACACACCCACTTCTTTTTAGTGTTTGTTCTGGTCTCCATATAAATAACCAAGATCCAGTCTTTCTCTCCCCCCACCTCCATATTAACAGTGCTCGGCATCTTGGTGCATTAAATAAATTAAACTATTAACATTTCTTACAAAGAATAATAATAATTTTTTTAAAAAGGTGACTCTCTATTCCTTCTTAGTTTTTTTTCCTCCGAATGGACCCTAAGCGACAGGATTGGCAGGCGAGGCGAGGCGGGGGCCACCTCCAGAATCCTCGGGTGAAAAAAAAACAGGCCTTCGTGGGGGCATCCGGCGAAGTCTTCCCCCACGTTTTAAACCTACCCCTCCCCAGCAAACCCCGCCGGAGGAAGAGAAGCGAGGGGGGGGTCTCCGCTTTCTTCTCGAGCAGCCCGAAGTCTCCTCCCCACCCCGGGAAGTGGGGGGGGGGGGCAAAGGTCCGATTGCCAAGTTTCTTCGACGGGAGAAAGTTGGGCGAAAGCAGCGGGTCTCGGCTCCTTTCCTTCACCAGCCTTGGAGAAGTTCGCTCTGGCTGTCGGGGACATCTGGAGCTGGAAGGAGCGAGGGCGGCTGGGATCAGTCCAAAGTGCTGGGGCCGGCGGGGCGAGGGCGGAGCTCCCGGGCCGAGAGAAGCCCCCCCCCCACTCCCGCAAATCCTCGCAGCCGCGGCCTGGGACCGGGTCCGAGCCCAGCCGGGCAGCAAGACGGGGTGTGTGTGTGAGAGAGACGCGGCGTGGCTTGTTGCCGCTCCCCCCTTCCTCGAGGCGCCCCCCCCCGCCGGTTCACACGTTCCGTTGCGGTTGGGGTCATGCGGGGAGAGGCGGAGGCCGGGCCGCTTGGCCTCTCCTTCCCAGGGGCCCCTCCGCCCGGACGGCCCTCTTTACACCAAGGAAGTGACGGGGGGGATCTTGGAGGCTTCCTCTTCCCACGGCTGGAGGTTCTGGAGCGCGAAGAGCGAGGAGTTGTGCAGACAAAGCGGGTCGGGCTGGATCGATTCGTTGAGCGACTTCTGGAAGGCGTCGTGTTGAAGTTGCAGCATCAGCCGGCTCGCCTGTTGCCGCTCGGCTTCCCGCTCCTCCGCCGTCTGCCTCCTGCGGACGCCAAGCACAGAAATCAGGCTCCCGCCCCCGGCTTTACCAGTCGCCCACCAGCCCTGAGCCCTCCCTCCCTCTCTCCCTCCCTCCCTGCCTGCCCGGCCCGGTCTCCAACTTGCGCCCCCAATACCCATTAGATCAACGGGCCCGGCCAGCAAGGGGGACTGATAGAGAGGAGGGTCTCAGGGGTAGTTCCACGGGGTCAGTCGAAAACGCGGAGGAGGAGGAGGAAGAAGAAGAGGGGAAGGTGTAGGGGGAGGAGGAAGAAGAGGAGGAGGGGGAGGAGTTGGAAGGAAGGAGAAGGAGTAGCAAGGGGGAGGAGGAAGGGGAAGAGGAGAAGGAAAAGAGGACAAGCAAGGAAGGAAAGAAGGAAGGAAGGAGAAGCAAGGGGGAGGAGGAAGAAGAGGAGGAGGAGGAGGAGGAAGAAGAGGAGGAGGAGGAAGAGGAGGAAGAAGAAGAGGAGGAAGAGGGGGAGGAGGAGGAGGAGGAAGAAGAAGAGGAGGAGGAAGAGGAGGAGGGGGAGGAGGAAGAGGGGGAGGAGGAGGAAGAGGAAGAAGAAGAGGAGGAGGAGGAGGAGGAAGAAGAGGAGGAGGAGGGAGGGAGGAGGAGGAGGAGGCGGCGGCGGCTAACCGAGGAAGGAGAAAACTCATGATGGGTAGAACGAGAAAGTTACTCTCCACCGCCCACCCCAATTCCCAAGGCTGGAGGGGGGAAAAGGGCACCGTGGCGGGAGGGGGGCGGGGTCGACGACTTCTCATTAGGTCAGTGGGACTCAATGGTCGGAAAGGGGAACAGCCGTAAGGGGAGCCCCGTAGTTACGGCCACCAGGAGCTCCGCCTGGGGGTGGGGGGGGCGATGATTGGATCGTTTTCGCGCGACAGGAAAGGCCGCCCGGACTTAGTACTTTATAACCTTTTTGTGCCGATCCGGCCTACGCGAGGGTTTCTGAGTTCAAGGCTGATGAAAACCACCGCGGGGTTCAACGTAGAGAAACTTTTGTCAAGAGCGGTTGGTTGGATTTGGCTGTGATTGTAATCAAAAGAGGATTATTTTATGGATCAGAGTGTCGGGAGAAAGAAGGCCGCTGAATAAACTTAAGCTGTATGATCAAAAGAAGTTTTAATAAACCAAAGTTCATCGAGCTATGATGTGCGAGCGCCGGTCTTTTTCTTTCTTTCTTTCTCTCTTTCTCTCTTTCTTTCTTTTTTCCTTCCTTCCTTCCTTCTTTCCTTCCTTCCTTCTTCTTTCCAAATAGTGAGCGTTTCAATTCCTGGCCCACGAAACTTCGAAAATGACCCAGGGCTCCTTCGCTGCAGAAGCGACCAAGAAGCACAAAAATCGCGGCTGCTGAGATCATCCGCTTTTATTCCTTTTCCCGAAAGGCCGGCGAACAAAATCGACGCCGCCGTTCGCCGTCGTCCTTTGTGAGGTTTCCTTGGCTGATACATTGACCCTCCCTCCAATCCTATCTTGTCCTCCATCCTCCCCCCGCTCGAAAAAAGAATTGGAAATCAAATCCCAACACTCTTCTTTCCCCATAATAAATATTATTTAAATATTATTAAATATTTATTATTATTATTATTATTATTATTATTATTATTATTATTATTATATTTAATAATAATAATAATAATAATAATAATAATAATAATAATAATAATAATAATAATAATAATAATAATAGCACAGCCTGGATTTCTCGAATTTCTATACCTCGGAAGTGCCTCTCTTTCCCCGAGTATTTCCTGGGGAAATTCTGGGTGGGCTGGGAAACTGAGGCACGGCGCCCCAGGCAAGTCGCGAAGGGTGTTTTGTTTTGTTTTTTTAAATCCTGCGATCCAATCAGAGGATTGTGGGGGGAGGGAAAGGCAATTCCTTTCTTGGGTCCCTTTTTCATTTAATCGCGTTTTAATTATTGTCCGTCGTGCGGCGCACGCATAAGCACTAAAAGGGAGGGGTGAGTGTGTATGTGTACACACGTGTATATAGGTACCTACATAAATACATGCGAAAACGAAAACAAAAACACGATTTTCGAATCAAACGTTAAAAGCCTCCTGCCCCCGAAAACCTTTCCCTGATGGAAAGCACTCGGGCCAGTCCGGAACAAAACCAGAAGTTCCGTTCCGGATCAAACCAACGAAGGCTGGGACTGAACACGGCTATTCGCATAGGCAGAAGAAAAAAAATGTCGAAAAATGGCTTTCCGAACCAAGCCCTGGGGGCTTGAATTTTGTGGGAATGCTGCTGCATTATACTCGTCGTGTTTCGTCACAGGGCTCAGAAAGGTGAGAAATAATAATAATAATAATAATAATAATAATAATAATAATAATAATAATAATAATAATAATAATAATAATAATAATAACCACTCATTTTTTTTCCTGTCATCAGAGACAAATAAGCGATTTGAAGATCGGGGTCGCGCAAAATACCAGTGTATACCGGTATTTACTTGGAGATGGACTAGGCGCAGTTGCTGTTAGCGCTGGGCAAGGAGGAGGAGGGGGGCACAGCGGCTTCGGGGGCCTCCCTTGAGACTTGGCGCCCCGGGGAGCGCCGGGCCCCGATCCGCTTTCCCTATGTTCTTAGTCTTCTCCCCACCTTTGCGCCAGCCTGGCCCAATTCGACTAAAAAAAAATGTATGCATCTGCCAAAAATTAAACCGGAGGGTAAAACAGATTTTTCCAAGGTAGACCAGAAGCCAGACCAAAATTAAACAAGGATTACGCAGAAGACAACGCAGAAGTCAAAAAAACAGAACCACAAAAAGTGGGAAAGAGGCAAACTGGTTTTCGAGAGAGAAAAACCTTTTTATTCCGATTTCCAACCAGGCCAGCAAGCGACCGACGATTTTTTTCCCTGCGACTTTCTAAAACCCGAACCGAGGTTTGCAAAGGGGGTCGTCAGAATAGTTGCTGACGAATGATGTGGGAAACAAACGGGAGAGTTATCTGAATGCCTCTTCTCCCCTATTTCTAAAAGGCTCACAAACGAGTCCTTGTGATTAATTTTCCACTGGCGGGTATAATGTCACTTGGGGCCCCCTGGGTTGCTAACGCTCATTTTTCGGGTCGAGTACCGACGACGGTCGGAGGAAAATTCGCGTGATTTGCGGGCTCCTTCCTTTCCCGCCCCAAAGATCTCCCATCTTTGAACATCTTGCACTTTTTCTGAACGCCCGGAACCCCCGTGACTTCCGAGAGAGTGAAGTCTGCCAATTACTTGAGCCGAACTAAAGTCCCTGTCCTCGGATTCTGTAAATTAGTAAAACCGACAAAGGCATTGCGATTAGACGGCTTTACAAATCGAAAAAAATACCCGCGCACTACACGCGCGCATATATAAGAGAATGTCCCGCTACAAAACCGGTAGGGCAAACTGCTAACTATAAGCAATCACCAACCCCATGTCTAAGGGGAGAGCACTGATGGCGTTCCCTAGTTTGGTAATACAACGTCTGCAAGAAGAAAAGTAAATTCGGAAGGGGGGGGAATTCCCAGGATACAAATAGAGTAGGTGTGGGGAAAGGCAAACTGGTGCAAAAGACAAAGGGGGAAAAAAACTAACTAGAACTAAAGAAGTGGATTATGTAGAAACCCGCGGAGAAGATTTTAAGAGCTCGGATCCGGCCAGCAGGTTTTGAGTGGAAAGGCCACCTGGGCCGTTCCGGTAAGTCTCAGTGGCTCAGGGCCCTTCTGGCCTCAGGCCTCCTGGATTTTGTGCAGAGAACTGGGCCTGGAATGGGGGTGGGTAAACCCAAACCGGCACAGAAGCAAACCGAGGCATAAGTACATCGCAAACCCGCATTAGCAGAGCTTTAACACCATTAGCATTTATTTTATTATTAAAAGGAAATATCAGCATAAGGAGAGAATAATGGTATTGTATTATTAGTATATTAATATACTAGTTAATTATACTAATTAGTATATTAATATACTAATATATAACAGCAACAATAATTCTCATGCGCCCGTTTTATCCTTCTTGGGTTTTTACTTCACCCGAGATTTCAACCCGAAACACGGAGAGAGGGCTTTCCCTCTCAGCTGCTATTTCTAGGGCAGCCTATTCACCTGAAGGTCCCGCAGTACAAAAAAAAACAAAACCGAAATCGAAACGGCGGCAGGCTTTGCAACTGGACCGAGGCGGGGGGGGGTGGTTGCTGTTTGGGGAGATTCCACAGCGGACGCAGCCAAAAAAGGCCAGCCCGAGAGGGATCCAGACCCTTCCCACTCCCTGCAGGCTGGGAGACCCTCTGGCTCTGGAGAAAAGACTTGGGAAATCTGAGGGAAAAGGTCGTTTTCAACTCCAGTCGGGGACCGACACCTTCCAGCCGAGGAACGAAGACTCTTAAGTTTTTGTGGGTTTGGGAAAGTTGCTGGGCCAGAGTCGCTGCGAGTTGTGCGGCAGATAAATTAAACATTATTATTGTTGTTGTTGTTGTTGTTGTTGTTATATCTTTAGTGAGATTCACAGCCTTTGAGGCTGGTTAATAGCTCAGCAGCTCGAGTCCTAAGCAAGGACCTAGGAACTGTTAAGGTATATTATTATTACTGTTGTTGTTGTTGTTGTTCGTCACGCAGTCAAGCCAGATGTTTAAACTGGGTTTGGCCTTTTTGTCCACCTCATCGAGTCTTTCCCGATAACCCGAGATAGGCAGATGTTTGTTGTTCAATGGTGTTAAAGGTACCGTCGCAAAATGTTATTATGATTAGCACCAAGCTGGGGACCTGCCATTTGGGAATTGGCACCGCTGGGTCGGGCAAGGGCCAGGCTTGCCTCCCCCTCCTTTTGCTCTGGGAGAAAACGGGTTCTAAAAACGATGGGTGGGTGGGCAGGAACGTCTCTCCCCTCGCCGGGCGTTTGACATTCGCGCAAGGTTCCTCATCTCCTCAGCCATTCTCGCTGGAGGCCGCGGAGAAGAACCGAGGGAGTTTAGATCAAGTAAGGAAGCTATTCGGGGGAATCACCCGCGCAGGGGAACCAGCCAGATCCTTTCTCCGCTTTCCCCAGCCCTGTTGACCCCAGCCTCCCAGCTTCCCCACGGCAGCCAGGCCTCCGGGCCCATCAAACGGACAACGGGCAGCTCTATTCTACAACCGATTCAGGAGAGGCCCGGTAAATATTAGGGAAGATCAATTCTCAGCCGGGAGTTGAAGCCGGGCTCGCTGATCTCCGAAGAGGGGATTTTTTTTTTAGTGGTTTAAGCCCGTCTCCAACACTGCGCGCTCAACCGAAGCACCTCCGGACCCCACTAAATCATCTGCCCCGTTGGCCAAGCTTGCAAGACTGGGATAACTTTCCTATGGTGCAATGGCATGGATCAGATTCAAGAACTGCCCTGAGCATCACGCGTGAACGCCTTTCTCATTCTTCCTCCTTCCCCTTTCACTTCTGAGACTCTCCAAGCCTTGAAAAGCCAACGCTCATCCAGAAGGGCAACCTGGTATTAAACTCAAGGCTCAAAGTTGACTCAGCCTTCCATCCTTTCTAAGGTAGGTAAAATGAGGACCCAGTTTGTGGGGGCAATAAGCTGACTTTGTATAAATATACAAAAGTATGAAGGCTATTGCTTAACGCACTGTAAGCCGCCCTGAGTGTCCGGAGAATGGCGGCATATAAAAATAAATAAAAAATAAAAAATAAAACGCCCTGCGCTTAAAGGACCTCGGCTTATCGATAAGGAGCCGCCAATCTTTCACCCTCCGTCGAAAAGCAAATGGGCTTCCGCCGCCCACCGCCCCTCTGTGCTTCTTGAGCCCGCAGAGGGGGCAAACTCGCATCTCGGCCTTCAAACGCCCCCGGCCCCTTTGTGGCTCAGCCTCGCCCTGGTTTCCACGAGCCCTTTTCTTTTACAGACGCTGCCTCACTAAAACACCCCCATAGAGGAAGGAAGGTGGCAGGAGGACGGGCCTTGGGGATTCGGGGCAGGAGGCTTGGACGCATCCTAAGAGAATTTTTTTTCCGTGATTCGCGGGCTCGGCGCGCTAAGCTACGTTTCTGTGAAGGTGGTTTATATGGAAGTTCTCGTGATTGCCTGGGATCATCCAACTCTGTCCCCCAAAACTCAAACCGGTCGTTGTACTAAAGCGATCCTTTGCTCAGCCTCCCGCAAGGCATCCTTCCGGCCAAGCAGGTTTTTAGGCCACTGCGCTCCGAGGGTCCAATGCAAGGAGGAGGAGGAGGAGGAGAGGAGGAGAGGGAGAAGGCGGCAAATCCGGGCTCCCAAGCGGGTTGGCCTAAAGAGTGGACCACGGGCCAGGCCTAAAGAGTTCACAAAAAGGTTGCCGGGCGAGGATTGCGAAGGGAAGCGAAAGGAGAAACCCCGAGAAGGCCCAACCCGCTTCCCCTGTTCAGCGACCCCCACCCCACCCCACCCGGTCGATGCCAGGCCCAGCCGCGCGCGTCCGCGGGACTCACCGCCACTTGGTCCTGCGGTTCTGAAACCAGGTCTTGACTTGGGCGTCGGTCATCTTGAGCGACTTGGCGAGCGCCGCCCTCTCGGCCGAGGCCAGGTACTTTTGCCGGTGGAAACGCTTCTCCAGCTCGCAGATCTGCACCCGCGAGAAGGAGGTGCGCGGCTTCTTGCGCTTGGGCGGAGTGCGGTTCTGGTAGGGGTGCCCGATCCTCCGCGTCACCGTGAAGGGCGTCAGAGCCGCCGCCGCTGCGACAGAAAGAGAGAGCGAGTCAGCCGGGGCGGGCGCCGGGTTGGGGAGGTGGGGTTGAGAGTGGCGCCGGCCCAAGCGGGCCCCCTTCAACCTGTAACCTCGCTGCTTTCTCCTCCGCCCCTTTCAGGCGGCCAGCGAGTGAGACTCCGAGGCACGGACTCGGGGAATGACCCGCAGCAGCCTCTCGGAAAGCCCCGCGGCCCGCAGCACCCACGGCTGGGGGGTGGGGGGCCTGGGTTGGGCGGAGGGGCTGGGTGCCTGGTGGCAGGTGACAGCCCTCCCCCGCCCGCCCTCACCGACACCATGTACTTGTCCCGCCCCTTGTGTCAGCCCTGCTGGGGGTGCTGTAGGGAGGGAAGCGAAGCAATTCCGGATCGATTAAAGACCTACAATGTGGAAGAAGGTGTGTGTGTGTGTGTGTGTGTGTGTGGAGGGGGTGTCTATTCCTAGAGGCTGTGCCACAGGAGAACTGGAGTAGTATGAAAACAAAAAGAAATCCGTTTTTTTTTTTAGATTAAAAAATGGAGCAATGATCTCTAGCTCAAAGGGCAAAGCCAAACGCCGGCTTTGGCAGTGGGAAATGACGAGGGCCCAGCTTGAGACGGAAAAGTTCTCCTCACCCGCCTCCGAAACGAGGAAAGAAGGCCACCGAATCGCGTTTGGCCTGCTTTGTTTTTGTTTCGTTTGTTTTCTGGTGTCTCCCGCCTCGGAATAGAAAGTACATTGCCGAGGGAAGAAAACAGTTGGCCCTGCAGCGAAAAATCGACTCACCCAGGGATTCTAAACGTGTCTACAAACCCATCCTAGCTATTATGCATATTTCTTCTGAATTAATAATAATAAATTATTATAATTATAATTATTATTGCTATAATTATCAGAACAACCACCATTATTATTATTATTATTATTATTATTATTATTATTATTATTATTATTATTATTATTATTTTATTACTACTACTACTACTACTACTACTACTACTACTACTACTACTACTAAGGATTTAGGGATTTCCCGTATATTTCCTTCTTGAAAAAAATACATACCATGAAAGTTATTGATAGTAACTTTCAGGCACCCGCTGCAACGTTTCTCCCTTTTACCCACAAATATAAATTGTGCTGAAGAGACACAGCACACTCAGAATTTGTGGTCTGATTAGCCGCTTTACAAGGTGAAGCTAACCGTATCCACTTAAACCCCTTAGACGAGCTTGCCTCGTCCTAATTGGCTTAATCCTGTTTTCATTGGAAGTACTTAAATCTTTATAAATTTCTTTTGTTCTCTTTATCGTCCTCTTCCATCTCTAGCGCTAATGCTGTAATCGGATTAGACACAGCCATTTACTCGCCTTCCTTTCGCCCTTCCACACCGGCCTGAGAAAATCATCCCGAGGGTTTCTTATTTTGAGAAGAGCGAGATTTAAGATTTCCTCCCTTGATCGTGTTGGTTTACGGGGCGAGGAAAGGAAAGATCCATTCGAGCTCTGGAAGAACTCAAGATTATCCCCTTTTGTGGTCCTGAAACAGGACCACCCAAACGGATCACACTTTCACGCCTGGATATGCAGTTTGCCAGGGAAAAGAAAATAGAGAAGCCCGCAGAACCGGTCGGTCAATTTTCCTAAGGATCACACGCCTATATTTTTAAAAAACTTCTTTTTCTCCGCCGGAGAAAGGCTGCGATGAAGCAGCCAATTTCTCTCTCACACCCGCCTGCTCCCTCCGCGCAGGAGACCCAACCTCACCGGGCGGCCGTCTACCTGAGAACGCTCGCCAGCCCGGCCGCCGCCGCCGCCGCTTACCTGTGAATCTGTCTTTGACGAACCGCCTGCTGCTCTCCATCCAAGGGAAGTTGAGGCTGCCAAGGCTGGGTACAGCTGGCATGGCTGGAATGGCACTAGAAATTGGAGGTGGCACTGCCCCAGGGATGGGTCTGTGCGCTGGCACCCGGATCACGCCAGATGGAGCCAAGCTGAGATTCACACTGTAAGATCCAGAGTCTTCGAAGGGAGCCCCGATGCCAGCAAAGGCGCCGGGGAGGGAAGGGTACGGGGCGCTGCTTCTGCTGCTCACGGGGCTGCCCAGGTAATTGGTGCCGCCGTCTGATCCTCGGGGGGCGGGCTGGGAAGGGGTCTCCTGATCAGAACTATTTAAAATCTGATCAATCCCGAAGCTGATGGGTTCGTGTTGATGCGGTGTCTGCGTGTTCGTTGGCTGATCCATCCTTGGTGAATAGAAATATTGGCTCAATCGGGGGGGAGAGGGGAGAGAGAGGGAAAAAAAAAAACGCCCGGCAAGATTTCCCCTATAAAAAACGCTCCCTTCCTTTTTTACAGTAGATCCATGTAAGGTCCTGGTTTGTATAGATGTCACACTGAAACTTTGCCAAGAGTGGTCCAGCCCGACAGGCTCTGTGTCATCTTTTTTGAACCAAACCTTGAGTTTCTGCTTCTAATTTCTCTCCGACAGCTGCCATTGGCCACAACAAACAAGCCTCTCTCCTCCCATTGGCTCCCGGGTTTCAATAAAGGCCTAATTCATTGGAATAGGAGCTTAGGGACTGTTCCATGGTGACATCATTTTAACAAACGCACAATAGGTCAAATTTATTAGCTAAGCTAATGTGGGGCGGATATTGCAATGCGCATCTGCGACGGTTGTCTTTCGAAATTAGCCGGATGAAATTGAACAAACCTTTGCAATTACCAGACGAGCCGCTCCCTCCTTTCCACTCCCCCGAATCATTAACCAAGAGGCGAGTTGAGCAGAATTCCAGGCTGGGGATGTGGAGCCTCGCCCCCCCCTCCGAGAGCCACCCACCGCGGGGGGATTAATTGGGGATCCACCTAAAATCTACTTTACCATTCTTTGTTTATAAACACATCCTAGGGGAAGGAAGGCCCCCCAGAAGGCACCAAGTGGAGGCACCAAATGCCTTGGGACGCTCCACCCGAATTTGGAACTGTCCAGTTCCACTTGGAAGATATTCCTGTGGGGGGGAGGCTGGATTGAAAAAGCCCAGAGCTTGAATTTGAAATCCAACCTCTCCTTCTTCACACACAAAATCCTTTACGATTTCCTTGGTTTTTTTTTTTTTAATGTTTTTGTTTTGGCCCGTCTTAAAACGACAGGCCTAACAAGACTTTCCAGGGCTATAAATCCAATTTGGCGCTCCGAGAAAACCTGGATGGCCTGGAAAGCGGACATTGGTTCCCAATCGCAGATTGCATTTGATAATGGGAATTGACTTTAGAGATACAGGACGTGCTGGAAAACACACATATACAGATATACATAAGTGTGGGTGCGTGTATGCAGATACTCAAAGTACCTAACAGATTACAACCGGTGTATAACAATTGTGAGCGTTTTCCTGAAGAAACAGGGAACGGATCTGTCCCCTTTCTATTAACCCCCACCCCAAAAAAACATTACCAAGTACTTCCCCTTAGAGTAGCTTGAATACAGACCAGCCTGCATAAAAAAAACAAACACACAATTCCATGGAAGCTTTCTTTTTAAATCTGCTTTCATTATACTCACTCGCTTGTCAGGACATTGGTTTTCTGTGATTATGATTATTATGATTATTATGATTATGATTATTATGATTATGATTGTTGTTGTTTTTGTTATTATTATTATTATTATTATTATTATGATTATTATTATTATTATTATTATTATTATTATTTGCATTCCCAATTCTTTCTGCCTCTTTAGAAAAAAGGTTCATTTCTCCTTCAGTGGGGTTAGTTAGTCTTTGCTTTGGGTCAGCCCCTCGATTGCAAAAGCTGGGGGAAGGGGAGAAAGGGAGCACCCTAAAAAGAGATTCCGTTTTGGATTAATTTATGTCAACCCAATTTATTGCCACGCTGCCCGGGTTTTGTGAGTTTGGAGACGCTCCCTAACGTCCAAATTGGACTAAAAGCGTTAAAAATTAAATAACGTTCAAATGCATTTACTTAGTTTCCCCTTTATAAAGGGAAATGAAAACAGGGAATAGAATTTTCTTTTTAATAGAATGTAATAGTATTTGATCAGCACCTGTTAGGGCGGATTTCATGATTCAGAAAAGCGGTGACAAGGAGGGAGTATATTAGTTTTTAAAGCTTAGGATTCAATTACCGCAACACACTGAATAATTTAAGTGGCAACAGTAAATGCAAACAGACCTGTGGAGTTTATTGGGTTTATTGCACAGAAAAGGCTGCAATACTACGGGAGACTTTCGCCCTTCCTTTTCCCCCCCATCCATTCCTCCAGTTCTTTTCTTCCCTTTTGATTCGCTTTTTCTAGAAGAGCTCAAGAGGGAAAACAATCCATTTCATCTCTTAACATGTATTTCTTAATATTTAAGACTATTTGGGTTGGTTTGGTTTTTTTTAAAACAGCAACAACGCAATTTTCCAATGGTAGGATGTTTTTTTAATTTAAGGTGTTTTTTTAAAAATCTATTTATTTATAGATTGAAACAGATACGGTTCTTCTGAGAAGAACGGTTGTTATTACGATCCAAAATAATTTGATAATTGTATCCAAAGCAATTGTTCTTCGGAAAAGGAACAAAGTGGTTATTAAATACCACCTTTGCATTTGGAACCGAGGTCAAGGGTTTCTCAATCCTGAGCTGGTTGGGCGAATCCTGGGACCCGCCTGGAAGCCGGACTGAGGCTGCCGTCAACCAGGCTTCTGCTGGTTCCTTTGGCTTCTGAGCCAGACTCAAGCGGGACTGCTGAAGGGGCGCCTCGGTTTCATACCCTGCCCACTTTTCGCGGTGGCGGTGGCTGCGGAGACGGCAGCAGGTTCTGGAGATTTTTCACTCCCGATAGATGGAAGGAAATGCAAGGTCTCCATGGCCACTTTCGGCCTGCAAGGAGAGCGTGGCTGAGAGAGACTCCGGCCACCCGTCTCTCTCCCTTTGAAAGGAGGCCTGCTTAGATATGACAAGTCTCAGACATAGCAAAGGCAGGTCGCCCCCATTTATGACCTGCAAATCGTAGCCTTTCTCCTTTCTCCTTTCGCTATCCGGGAATCCAGCCTCAAGCCCTCCACCCCCAAAGCAAGGGAAGCCCGAATTAAGATTTCGTTTCTCTTATGGGGTGCTTCCTATTTCTTTGCAGTGCAGGGTTTGAAGGCGATGTAGGTCCTCGGAGCAATTCCCAAAAGAGGCTACCGGGATTTTTTTTTTTTTAAGTATAGTTTTTGGGGAAAACTTTCGAGAACCCATAATCAACAACAGAGGCCCCTGGTTTATTTATTTCATATATTTATTCGTTCGACAATATTTTAATATTTTAACCCCCGATCACGACAAAAACACAGCCTTACTTCAAGGGCGATCCGCAGGGCAACCACGCATGGAAAGGAAAACGAAAAAGGAATAAAAGAGAGGTGACATGAATGGTCCAGCAAGGACATGGCATTTCGAAATGGCTGGAGGTTCGGGAAGCGCTTCTAGTTAAACTCTTGTTTTTAAAAAACAGCAACAACAACAACGAGGCACCAAATTGATCTTTCTCCGGATTTTCATAGGCATCCAAAGAAAGAAACCCCGTTGCTGGATTACACAGAAACGACCGGGCAGTTTTCTTTGTACGTTACACAAATAGCTTGCGCTGCTTTCTTCCCTGATGTTCCCCTCCTCCTCTCCCCACCCCCATCCCCGCACCGCCCATTGCAATCTATAGTCGTGAGATTCCCTGGTGGCCTCCCATCCAAAAGCTAACCAGGCCCGGCGCTCCGGAATCTCCCAGCACAGCCCTCCGCGAGACGCCGTCCTTCTCTGGCCACACCCCTTTCGGAGCAGGCAAAGGGCCGAGCGGGCCTTCATGGGGGGGGGGGAGAGGGGGGGAGAGGCAAAGGAACGAGGCGGGGCCCGATCCGGGAGAAATAGCCGCCTCGGTGGCTCTCTCTGCAAAGCCGGTGGCGCTGCCCACTTTGGCTCCGGTTAAGGAAGCGGGTTGCGAGCGGCAGCGCGGGTGGAATGTGGCCGATCTTCCTTTCCCAGCTAATCCGATTAAAGGGGGGAAAAGAGAGCGGCGTCTGGGCCAGAGCCAGCTCTTCCCCCCACACACCCCGGAGCCCGGCTGCTCTTTCGAAGAGGCCCGCGCTGCGGAGGGGAAAGCGAGTGGGTTCCTTGCAAAGAATGGACGCGACCAGATCGAAGCGAACTATTCTCCTTGGATCCTTTTTGGACAAAGACGCACGCAAGGCCACGCGGGGACATCTTTGGACTTCCGATGTTTCCACGCCGCGTGCGTGTATACAGGCACACACCAACACACCCGCTCCCTCTTTTTTCAGTGCATATCATTTGTGTGTTTGTATGTATGTGTGTGTGAAGAGAGGGAGGGTTTTTTGGGGTGAGGGTGGGGAAGAAAAAACAAAACTCCTGGGCCTCCGCTCTGGTGGAAACGCCGTCAGATCCGCACAGAGGCACCCGTAATAGTTAAGCACCCTGGACAGCGCTTTGTATTGCTCCTCTCCTGAGAGACACACACAGGCTTAGAAATCCGCATCAGGGAAATAAATGCCTTCATCATTCTGGACAGAGTTGAGCGAGAAAACAGGAGTTCAGTCTTCGTTAAGGTCCGGTCCAGAGTTCTTCAAGAAGAAGCCAAAATGAAACCAAAGAAAGAGGCAGATGGGGAGTGGGGAAGTGTAGTTAAGAAAGGCTCCATGTGTGTAGTTTTATTCCTAATTGGGCCGGATAAAAACCTCCAATGCCTGCAGATTGTCTTTGAGTTGACTCATTGAAACTGGGGATCTAATCGAGGGGATGGCGATGGAGCCTTTAAAAAGAATATATATATGTGTGTGTGTGTGTACAGAATAAGTATACGTATCTATGGAAACTATGTATATGTTATATTTGAGAATCATTAATTTCCGCATAACGATGCGAAGTATTTAACGGAAGACAATTTACCGGTCCCTGCCGGGAAGAGTTTACAAGTATCCAAAACAGCATAAGGGAATTAGAGAGGAAAAGGAGACAGAATCAGAGATGGTCCGAGAGAGAGAAGGGCCAGATCAATTGGTTGGGGGGGGGGGGACGGGACGGGACCGTGGCCCTCCAGAGATTGCTGAACTACAACTCCCAGCCTCGCTCACCATTGCCCGTTCTAGGTGGGGGATGCTGGGAATTGGAGTTCAGTAAACAACTGCATAAACAAGGTTTTTTTTTTTTTACCCGCGCGCACATCTGCCGTAGAAACCCGAACGGGCGCCCCCCGGGTAAAGTGGGCCTCCTCCTCCATCTGTCTGGGAGAATCAACCGGGGAAAACCCGGGATCGTGAGGAAGGACACGTGTCCCGTGCCCAGCGCCAGCTCGCCCACTTGCCCAGGTGGGCTTCGTCTCTCCCGCTGCCGCGCTTTCTCCGTCGGGGGTGGGCAGCAGCACGCCGGCTGGGCGAATCCTTCGGTCGCCCGCGGGCAGACCTGCTTCGCCTCGCCTCGCCTCGCCTCGCCTCGCCTCTGGGAAGCGGCTGCCGTCTGGGAGGCTGAGCTAATTGGATTCTCTCCGCTGGCTTCTCGCGGCGCGTCGGGGCGGCCTGAGCATTAGTTGGGGCTTCCTACCGAGCGGAGCTAATTGGATTTCCAGGAGACCAGCAAGCTGCTCCGCGGGGAAGGAAGGCGGCTCCGGAGTCCCAGCTCCGGCCAAAGGGCCAAATGCACGTGCGGGGGGTGGGGGGGGGAGGGCGGCTGGGATGGGAGCGGACCCCCCCCTTTTTTTTTGGAAGGGGCCCCTCGGGGCCGGGATCCGCGCTTTAGTTGGGGGGTATTGAGATTGACAGGGAGAGGGTGTGGGGGGGGAGCCCAGGCCCAGGCCCAAGTAAATCAAGAAATCAAGCTCGCCGGCCCCGAGTCGGGCAGGCTTCGTGGCTTTTGTGCGGAGGAAATTGCGGCTCGCTCTGCATAATGGCAGCCCGGCTGCCCAAGGCGGTCTTTTTATTGCGGGTGCGTCTGCTGTTATCAATTTTGCGAACGATTTCACAGGGAGCCTGGCAGACTCGGAGCTAGGGAGGGAAAAAAAAATAATATGCAAAGATGAGCTTTGAATAATGAATGATGGGCTTTTAAACCAATTCCAAAGTGTCTCTGATAGTACAATATGAAAAGGGGTGGTAAGTAATAGTGGGTTTTAAAAGGCGCTAGTATGTTTTTATTACTATATTTAAAAAGAGAGAAAGAGGGAGAGAGCGAGAGAGATCTATATGATTTGGGCGAAATGGATAATATATCACGGAGTCTTTGATAATCATATAAACAATACATTTTTCTTTGGGGGAATTTTTCTCTCGCCCGCCTTCACACAGTTAACTTCTGTAGACTTCTCAACACGCCGCCTTGCAAGGCTGGGCTTCCTTATTAAATATTAACTCTATTTTAATATTAGCTTTTTAAGTTTAATATGTTGACGTTCGGTCGTTTTTACTTTAATTATATTTTATAATTAATAACTTTGATACAACCTTTTCCCTCCCCTTCCGTGCGGCTCTTTTGTACTATTTTTGCCACCATGAATAATAAACCTGAGAATTAATTTTTGAGAACTGGTAGACTTCACCGGGTCACATCGAGTAAATAATTGTTTTCTGCTTGCCACCCGGTGAATTTATTGCCATAGTTTTCCATCTGTTTCATTAAAAACGTTTGGAAATATTTTATGGAGAAGCCCTATACAAAATGGCCCGTGCATAAAACACACTCACTCACACACAATCTTATTACCTATACTCCGGTTTTTACACTCCTCTAAACCCAAGAAATTCGTTTAATTCCTTAAATGAGAAATAATTTATATCGAGTCGTATTTTAAGGGGGGGTTAGATTTTATCTTTCAATGTTTTGCTTTTGTTTCTGTTTTATTTATTTAGCATTTTCTCCAGGATGGTAAACACATAGGCCTTTACAGCTGATTTGTACCTGAGAAGTTTTCTACCCCGCTCTTCTAGTTAGTGAGAGAGGTGGGTTTGAAAGAGAGGTGGAAGGGAGGGAAGAGGGAAAGAATGGGTGCAAACGGAAGGGAGGGAGGGAGGGAGGAAAGGAACCAAGGAAGGAAAGGAAGGGAAGGGAGGGATGGAAGGGAGGGAGGGAAGGAGGAAAGGAACGAAGGAAGGAAAGGAAGGAGGGAAGGGAAGGGAAGGGAGGAAGGGAGGGATGGAAGGAAGGAAAGGGAGGGAGGAAAGGAACGAAGGAAGGAAAGGGAGGGAGGGGAAGGGAAGGGAAGGGAAGGGAAGGGAAGGGAAGGGAAGGGAAGGGAAGGGAAGGAAGGAAGGAAGGAAGGAAGGAAGGAAGGAAGGAAGGAAGGAAGGAAGGAAGGAAGGAAGGAATTCATTCTGGGACAGAACCGCCCCCCCCACTCCGCCCACTGCCATACCGGGATGAAGCGCGTCTCCATGGCCAAGTCGAAACGGGCCAAGCAAACCCCCTGATGGTAAACTACGCTGAAAAGGCGTGGGGAAAGACTTGTCCGACCATGCTTTCTTATCTCCGGAGTTTTGAAAACTCCTAATATATGCAGGCTCACTCACGCCTCCTCAGAAACAAACCCTCTTACAGCAATAGGGTCGTATAGCAGAAGGATCCAAAGCTGGGAGGGAGGTTCAGTAAGACCAGATTGCTGGATAACTGTAATGATTATTCTTACTGAACTTCTGCTTCTTCTACGGCCCACGATCGGCGGAGGCTACTAGGGAGACAACGCGGATGGAGGCTTCTTCTCAGCCTCCTCCGCCATCCCAAAGCCCGAATGACAACGGAGCGGCGAACTTCAGGGAAAAGATGGTCCGGCGATTCGGCCGATCCGCGGTTTCGGACCCTGCCGGCTTGGGGCGAGCCAACTGACTGGAGCCGCCTGCTTTTTTCCTGGGCTGAATCGGTAATGGGGAAAAGCGGAGAGAAAGCCTTAGGCAACCCGGGGCTTCTGCTAAGGGCAAAGCCTGCTGGAAGGAGTTGGTTCGGTCCGGGCCTGTGAGGGAGATCCGGAAGGGCGGTCGGGAGCTGGGCCGCCCTCGCAAGCAGATCGAGGCGACGGCCGAGAGAATTGGTGAAGATTCTCCACGTGCAAGCGAGGACTTCTTGGGCTGAGCGAGACTGAGTTCTCTCCTTGAGTAAACTGACCCGGGTTGCTTATTGGACGAGGGAGGCGAGCCTTCAGAATGCGTCTGAACTCTGGCTCCGGGTGCAAGGAGCGCGGCCTAAAGTGTGTTGAGGCCTCCATACTAGGCCTCCCAGCCTCCTCGTCGACGCAGAGCCGCCAGTGACTCGGTCCCATCGGGATGAAAACAGAGCTTCTTCCCCTGAATCAGAGCTTGGCACCTCCTTGTTGGTTTCATGGCCGCTAGGCCATAACCAGATGACCCTTATCTTACCATTTAAAAAGGTCCCAAAACTGGGAAGGAAAAATATGAGGCTTGTGAAATTGCTAAGGCCTCTCCTGGGAAAGGAGACAAGCAGTATAGTAGTGGGATGAGGAGGAAGAAGAGGAGGAGGAGGAGAAGTCACGGTTGGTCCAGTCTTTGGAGGAAATTCAGGAAGAAGGGAGGAAAAACAGTGGCTGTTTCCTGGTTGGGTCCTTTTAGCTCTACTGACCAAGCCAGTGCTTTTTGACCCATTGTAAACCCCTGGCTCCCTCTGCCTTATCAGATTACAACAGTGTGTCTCATATAATATAGTGCTATTCATAGTATATGAATAAGAGTGGGCTTAAAAGCAACCTCCCCATGCAAAACAAAGACTACCTAACTCCTAAAAGGATTAATTATAGTGATTTCCATAACTGGGCTCAAGAGTAGAACTAAGCTAATACGTTTAACCATTGGAGTCTTCCTCTCAAATGTAGGCCAGGTTCACAGAAGCCATTTGTTAGC
This sequence comes from Pantherophis guttatus, assembly GCF_059756535.1. Taxonomy (NCBI): domain Eukaryota; kingdom Metazoa; phylum Chordata; class Lepidosauria; order Squamata; family Colubridae; genus Pantherophis; species Pantherophis guttatus. The sequence continues at coordinate 201,689,825 of NC_142063.1, read as the reverse complement.
ATCCTATGTAAACAATGGAGGATATAGAAGCACAAAATGACATAGCTATCCTTAGTAAGGTGGGTAACTTGAAATGGCTGAGCAAATACAAACCTACTTTTCAAGTAGACAGCTATTTGAAGTTACAACTGCCAAAACATCTTAGGGAGATATGAACGTGAGCGAGATTCAAACAGCTTGACACAATGGTCATAAATGGGAGATTCCGTTCTATACCTTACAGTGAGCACCTCTGCATTTTTTGCGGAGCAGCAGAGGTAGAAGACCTGGCTCACGTCCTATTTGACTGTTGCTTGTATAAAGGGGTGAGAGACAGGTACCTTGGTCCATGTACCAAACAAATGGCCCATTGGGATCCCCATAACAACTTACTTTATGTGCGGCCAGAACCTGAAAATAACATTTAACGCAGCACAGTACTTAAACAAAATGGTTCGGTTGAGATCTGCATACGTGGGACTGATTGGGGTAGATTGTAAGGGTGACGCTGAAATATAATTTTATGTCATTTTATTCTATTTTATATATTTATGTATTAAATTATATTGTATCCTATCCTATAACTATTGTAGTTTACCCTACTCTTATTTTAAATTGTTTGTATAAGATTTTATTGGTGATATGTGTTTGCACCTGGTGCTTTGATATGGCCTATAGGCTAATCAATAAAGCTATCGTATCATATCATGTAATCAATGGGATATAATTGATATTGTGTAAAGATAAAGAAGGAGAAGGTTAAATAAGATGAAGGCCACAGGATGATGGGAGGAAGGAGAGAGTTAACAGTTCAGTAATAACTGTGTTTCTCAAACTTAGCTATTTGAAGATGTGTGAACTTCAGTTCTAAGAATTCTACAGCCAACATGCTGGCTGGAGAATTCTGGCCGTTGAAATCCACACATCTTAAATAGTAAGCTTATTACTGTTAATGAGAAGACCTTGTGAAGGAGATAACAAGTCTGAATCAAAGCTTCTTCATCTAAGGTTGTAAGAAGGACTGTTTAGAATCCGTCTAAAGGCCTATTTAAAGGCAGACAACTCAGTGCTTTCAGGTATTCACCTAAAGTTGGTGGTGTCTGCCTGAGGGGGCAAAGAACAAAATGATGACTACTGACTAATGGAAATTATTAATAAATTAATCAATCAATCATGATGTATACAGTACTCTGCTTTTATGCTGTATAACTCAAGGCACTGTACATTAACGTTCCTGCCTCCTACTTGACTCACAACATCACCTAAGAAGTGGATTGGTTGGTCCAAAGTGATCTAGTTCAGGGGTCTCCAATCTTGGCAACTTTAATTCTGGCGGACTCCATTCTGGGAGTTGAAGTCCGCCAGACTTAAAGTTGCCAAGGTTGGAGACCCCTGAGCTAACTGGCTTTCCTGCATAGGGAGGACCAGAAATCAAAATCTCTCATGTGTTAATGCAACACTAGCTATTACACCGAATTTACTCTCTAATTAAACTTAAAACAGTTCGGTTTCATCTGGGAAGAGACATAGGTTTTTTTTTAACCTGGATGGATGGAATTAATTCAACTTATTGGCCTTGCTCCCACAACCAGCTTAACTGGGTCAACGTAGAGGTAAATATATTCTGGGAACATAGAAAGGGGCTATGATGTTTTGACACCTTGCCCATATTTACCTGGTAAAGGGCTCAATCAATACTAGGAATTTCTTGGACAAAGTCAGATATGTTGCCAGAATAATAATTTTTGGCTCTATGTGATGATGCCAGAACTTATCAATAAGGAGGGTTGATTGGGTCAACAGTAAACTAGATTAAGCATGTTGAAGAAGTGTATATTATAGTGTGTAACAGCCAATACTATATACTATTGCCATGGACAGTATATGTAACATATATGTAACGTAAAAAAAAGCCGAGGTGGCGCAGTGGTTAGAGTGCAGTACTGCAGCTACTTCAGCTGACTGCTAGTTCAGCAGATCAGCGGATCAAATCTCACCGACTCAAGGTTGACTCAGCCTTCCATCTTTCCGAGGTGGGTAAAATGAGGACCCGGATTGTTAGGAGGCAATATGCTATTTAGTATACTGTCTTTGGTGTAAGTCGCCCAGAGTCCTCGGAGAGTGGGCGGCATAGAAATATGACTAATAAATAAATAAGTAAATAAATAAACAGTGCTATCCTATTTCTATAGACATTCTTCCCCCATAACTGCGACTAACCCCAGCCAGGATAGCTATTGTGAGACCTCTGGGAGTTCAAGTCCACACTTCTGGAGGTTACCCAGTATGGAAAGTTGCAGTAGGATCCACTGGTTCCTGTTCAGCAGCGTACAGAGCAAAATGTTGGCATTAATTGCTACATTGCTTGGGATGAATACATGTATCACTGGGAGAAGACCAGATGGAAACAGACAGTCTGAACCTATTGAAGCACCTCTGGTACTGGATGCATTTTTAAAATATATTAAGAGCCATCTGTGTAGCCATATCCAGCATTATTTAATTTAGCAAACGTCTCTGGAAAAATAAAACTGACGTAAGGGCAGGGCAGGAGACAGACAATTCCTTTTATTGTGGCCATATATATAAAGCTATTTTGCACACAAGAATCCCCACTGCTGCCTGATGCACACCTTGTACCCTAGGGAAAGCGTCTGTGATAGAACAGAAATAGGTTGAAACAATTCAGGCCAACTCTATTGTTAGACAGAACAAGATCTCAGGAAACTTGAGGCTGAAGGAGGTTGAGTGGGCAGAAGTTGTGTTAGTTGGCACTATCTTATGGGCGTAGAAGAGTGCAGTGGGTGACATGCTGTCCCACCCCAGATGTTGAATAGCCAAAGCTTAAGCAGCCAAAGATGGCTTCTATCAATGGACATTATCTCCTGAAAGCCTATACTTCCTTCTGCTACCATCTCAGTTTCTCAATGTTCTCTATGTATCTTTGGATGCTTATAATGATTCATTCATTGAGGTTCCATAAATCAAAGATTAGACATTTTTAGTGTCAGGGGGATACCTGGTTACCCATCTTTAGTATACAGCAGTTTTCCTCCATCAGGTTGCTGTCTAGAGTCTAATCTCCACAAGTATTTGGTCCCGCTCTCCACAAGTGGAAGGGGAGGAGAGTGAATCTAAACCCAACTCTGGAGTTATGCATAGTTTAATGAAACAGAAACTGTGATTCTCGAGAAAAACGTCCATCTCTCAATACATTCTTCATTGCTTGAGTGAAGGGATGGGAGTGTTTTCCTTTTCAATTCACCTTTTCCCTGATTTTAACACCTACATTTTTTAAAGACTTCTATTTAGAAATCATGGAGCTGTGACTGGGAATAGAAGTAACAGATACAACATAAGGATTAGTGGTAAGGCAGCAAAGTACTATACCAGCATTGTTTTGAGACAGCTTAAGGAAGGAGAAGAGCACAAAACCCTTTGAAAGAAATCAGAGAGGTTGACTGGAGGCTGAACAACAGAGTAAATCCTTTTTAAATAAACAATCGCTTTGAGCTCAACTGGAAGAACCCAACATACTGCATCTTAAAAGAGCTCTGGTGGTTCAGTGGTTCAGTGCAGTATTGCAGGCAAGCTCTGCCCACAGCCTGGGGTTCAATCTTGACAAGGCTCAAAGTTGACTCAGCCTTCCACCTTTCCAAGATTGGTAAAATGAGGACCTAAGATTATTGGGGGCAATATGAAAATAATGCTTCTACATTGTAAACAGCCCAAAGAGTGCTATAAAGTGCTATGGAGGAGTATATAAGCCTAAAAGCTATTGCTGTTGTTATCTAAAAGAGGGGAATTCAGGCATGGGTCTTGTGGATTTAATTGTGGACCACCCTTCTTTCTTCATTTATCATCAACCTGCTCTCAAATTTGTCATTGCTATTCCAGAATCTTTTTGCCTTGGTGATACTAAATCAACACATCCGACCTGCAATTGATATATTTTGTATATTTTTAGCTTCTGAATGTCTTATTCCAATGGTACATTTATTCTTATTTTCAAAGATCTGGTTTGCATATAGCAAAGTGAGGTGGAAGAGCTGAATGGACTGTGCCCATTTATAAATGAAGTGAAGGAAGCAATATTTGACCTTGTGAATTGGCAAATTCTAGCAGAATAAAATATTCTGCTAATTTCCTCTTCGCTATCTTAGTTTCTACTTATCAAAAGAAAGTTAATTGATTCTTTTACACAGAGGAGCAATGAGATATGATTTCTGTGATTTAAACTCAAAGGAGTCATTGTATCATTTTGACATTTGCTATTCTCCTCTTGCTATGTATATAAATGAAATTGTAGGAAAACTAATGGAGTTTAGAATTAAAGAACCATGTTCTTTAATTCCCAGGAATGTTTTGATAGCATTTTATTACTCTCATCAAAGCCTTAATGTAGCATTCTTCAAACAGAATTGTCAAGTGGGTATCTATTCCACTGGAAATATTGTATAGATTATCTATTTCTGGTTACTGGAGTTCTAGGTTACAATGCTGTTGTCTGAACAGAATTCTTACTCAGCTTATTTTGTGTGCTGCTGGGTTAAGTATTTGATTGGTGCATCATATTGTACAGTGGGTTTTGCAGGTTGCATTATTTGTTCTTCTGATCAGAATGGCTTATAAGTGTAATTCGTTACTGTTTTCTTCTTCTTACCACTTTGAGCCCATCAAAGGTGTTAGTCTTGTGTGTATGTGTGTGTTGTATGTTGTTTTGTTGTTAAGAATGCTGCAATTAATAATTTTGCTCTTTTGAGATTGATGAATGTAAAGAATGCAGTAATATCAAATGAGGCTATGATTTCTACAGTATGTTGCTTAGTTGTTAGATCTTCTGTTTTCTTGATGCATTGTAGTAGTGATTGATGGAATATTCATTTCCATCTATGAAATGTCCACATTTCTTGGTAAGATATTTGGCTAAATTATATGTTAGTGTCCATAGTAGTGATAAAACTGGATAGTGTGCCAAGTTTGTATATTGGCATCCAGAGAAGTGTATGAAGACTGGTCCATAGCTTTCCATGACACTGCATTATGGTTTGACTTTTTTTAGTTAGATCATTGAGTTTTCTAGATTTGGTTGTCCATCGTCTATACTAGGTTTGTGAGATTGTACTCCAATTATTCAACTGTCATTCAGCAGTTTTGCTTTTCGAATGTACTGTGTTGTGTCCATGATGGAGAAAATTGTCTTATTCTCCATCAACAGTAGGACCGTGGTCATTCAGGGAGGCTGATGGCAGAATATTTAGAGGAAGCAGAAGAACTTCTTCCACAGCAAATCACTAACCTTCAAATTAACTACACAAGAACTTCAATAACTTTAAAAGGGAATTTGATAAGTTAATGTAAGACAATTCTCTCATGAACTACTTATTTTGAGATTCAATGTTATCTCTGGATTGGGAGCGGCAAGCTCATTCTAAATGTCTCTTGCAGAGGAAAAACAGTGGCAGAGGGTATGCTTCCACCTCCTGTTTGTGAGACCCCAAATGGATCTGGTTGGCCACTGCGAAGAACAAAATGCCAACCTGGAGTCACTGGACATAAAAGGGCCAGAACCAGCCCTTCTTGAATTTCTTGGAGCTTTATCTAATTGTTCCAAAGACTAGCCTCCCAGACTGGGGAGATTCCTGTATTATAGGCAGAACAAAATAAAGTAGTTAGCTTGAATTCTAGATGGTTGTTTGCACAACATCTTGCCTCCTTCCAGAATACAGCATGTATATGGTTTTTAATTGTACACCCCCCCATGAGTCACTGTGAGATGGGTGGTCCAGGTTGATTGATTAATTTGAATAAAGTCCTTGAATGACCTGTGTATGCAAAGAAATGCCTTCAAAATGGTAAAACTATCGTTTTTATCTCAAAATGCAATTCATACTAAGAAAAAAGTTCTTTCTATTGGTTAGAGTTAAGGTCATTTTGCAGTTGACCATTTCAAAGCTGGAACATACATGATTTAGGCTTGTCCTGCTATTGCCGGAGTTGCTCTGTGAGCAAGATTGGTGGTTTCTAAATATGGTAAATAAATAATAAATCTTTCGATGTGAAATTCATATAGTTGTTAACATAAATTTAATGTTATTGCTTTTTATCAAAGATGCACATGATCTCCGTGATTGTCTCCAGTATTACAAATTTAACAAGGCATCATGAATTATGGATATTTTGTGCATACTTTGTTTGTTCAGATTATGACTGTATAAACTGTTAAAAGATGAATCAACTTCATTTTTTGCTTAGTCAACCACCACCACCCTTTCAGACTTTTAATTCAGCACAAAATTGGGTTTGTTAAAATACATGGTTGTACCTATGCTGAAATGGAACCATCTATTATGTGGGACCATTTTTTTTTTTGTGCATTGTGCAGAGACCACAGGTAATTTTGATGTCCTTTGGCCAGATCAAAGTTACAGCTACTTTCCTGTGTCTCTCTGTATAGTGGGGTTGCTTTCTTTCAGTGACTGAAGTGACAATGTGCTTAAGTGACAATGTGAGAGAACTAAGTTGTGCATAGATTATCCAAGATCATTCCTATATAGTCTGCAGTCTTTCAGCTTGAACGTTATGTTTTTCCAGAATTTTCTTTGCATATATATATATGAGATCACTGGTTATAATTAAGAGAGATCCTGCTATGTATAGCTAGATGACCAAGAAATTCTGGCATGACTCCCCCCCCCTCCATCTTTGATGATTTCTTCAAATATTATTGTTGGACAAAATTATCAAGGAAAATTCTTTTGGAGTCACGAATTGGTCCTTTTCCAGAATTCTGTTATCTGTAATAATTTGTATCTTTTTGTAATTCTATTTCTAGAACTACAAAGCACTACAGCTTCCCCCAAAGCCAGCTTTCAGTTCAGATTCTGGTAGCATCTGCCTTTTCTTCTGGTTTCAGTGCAGTGAATTCTTCCTTTTCTTAGCATAATTATCAAGCCAGCAATAAATACTAATCAACAGTATAACATTTCAGCTGAATGTACATAACCCATTAGAGAGAGAGAGAGAGAGAGAGAGAGAGAGAGAGAGAAGGAGGGAGAGAAAGAGAGAGAGAGGGAGGGATGGAGAGAGAGGGAGGGAGAGAAGGAGGAGGGAGGGTGGGGAGAGAGAGAGAGAGAGGGAGAGAGAGAGAGAAAGAGAGAGAGAGAAATGGTGAGGTGAGATGGAAAATGATCTAGTGAAAACAAGACCCTGAAAACCTTTTAAAGAGACAGGTAACGTTTTATAATAATGGAACATTAATTGATATTACATTACTCTGAACTTTCTGAAGAGTTGCAACAAAGCAAAGAGGACTCAGCAAGATGGATAGCATTACTAGGGAAATGAAGAATGTCTTCCAATTCACAGCATAAGGGAAAATGGTCAGGCATCATTCATTGTGAATGAAATAGGTACCAATTGATTTCATCCGCTGTCATCAAATCATAAAAGGATTATAGGGTCTAGAAGGAATCAGGTAGTCTAACCACCTCCTGATGCAGGAAATATGCCACACTTTATAACGTATAGGACGGATAGGTGACACCCCCCCCAACAGACTGCCCATAGATCCAGGATAATATGAGGCTCCTACAACCTTTACTTTTCAGTCCATGATTGCCAAATATTGCTCCATTTAGTTGCCCTTTTGGAAAACAAGTTAAACAACCCCCCCTGCCCTTTTTAAAAAATCCAATCATTCCAAAATCTCAGGGGGGAAAATGGCTTCATTGGCATTTTTAACCTGGCCCATCTTGCATCATTCTTCTGCTTTCTATGGCTCTTCCTTCTCTTCAGAGGTATTCATACAACCTTCAATTGCCCATCCTTATTTCTATCATTAGCTTAGTGGATGGCCTGAAGATACTAAAAGTGACACTTTCCCAGTTGTTTCATTGTAAAGCAAAGCAAGTGACTATCTGCTACGTGCTGCAAGATTCTATTGTAAAAAGTGCAGCCCACAGAGCACAAATTGGTTTTCCCAATGATCTGCTATTTTGGCATGTTCTCACAGGGGACAGATTTATTTGTATTTATTTATTTTATTTATTTTGTAAAACATGTACGAGATAACAGGAATAAGTATAAACATGGATATGAACACAGGAAATGGGTACGAATAAATGGGGACAGTAGAACAGGGACGGTAGGCACGCCGGTGCGCTTATGCATGCCCCTTAGAGACCTCTTAGGAATGGGGTGAGGTCAACAGTAGACAGTCTAAGGTTAAAGTTATGGGGGTTTGAGGATGTAACAACAGAGTCAGGTAGTGCATTCCAGGCATTGACCACTCTGTTGCTGAAGTTGTATTTTCTGCAATTGAGTTTGGAGCGGTTTACTTTGAGTTTGTATCTATTGTTTGCTCGTGTATTATTGCGGTTGAAGCTGAAGTAGTCATTGACAGGTAGGACGTTGTAGCAGATAATTTTGTGTACTACGCTTAGGTCAGACTGTAGGTGGCATAGTTCTAGGTTGTCCAAGCCCAAAATTTCAAGCCTGGTGGCATAAGGTATTTTGTTGTGAGCAGAGGAGTGGAGGACTCTTCTTGTGAAATACCTCTGGACTCACTCAATTGTATTAATGTCCAATATAAAGTGCGGATTCCAGGCAGACGAGCTGTATTCAATAATTGGTCTAGCAAAGGTTTTGTATGCCCTAGTTTGCAGTACAATGTTACCGGAGAAGCTTCACAAGATTAGGTTAACAACTCTTAATGCCTTTTTGGCAATGCTGTGAGTGAGCTCTGGCGCTTAGATCATTAGATATGAGTACTCCAAGGTCCTTGAAAGAGTGAGGGTCATCTACGAGGTTGTATCCGCCCAGCTTGTATTTGGTGTTTTGATTTTTTTTGCCAATGTGTAAGACCGAGCATTTGTTGATGCTTTGCCATTATGGATCGCCATGAGAAGCCACTGAGCTTAATCAGGAAAAGTAGGAAGTAGTGGGAAGCCAGGTATGTGTATGTGGCTCACTCGTTATTCTGCTGAAAATCCGTGAGAGGAGTGTGCAGAATCTACCCATCTTGCTATCAGTCTTAAGTAGAAAGGGGGAAAGCAATATTAAGCTAGAAAGACACATATGGCAATGAAAGTGATGTTGTAAAGCATTGCCACAGTACAGGCACCCACTTGGGAAGTAGATGACAGAGCAGGGACCAGGGACAGAACCAACCATAACACAAGGACATGTATGCCCAGTTGGACTGAGCCAGGAAGATATATGACTTGCATACTTAATAAGAGACAGGTTGGAAATGAGATGGTCTGTTATGTTTTTCTCCTTCCCCTCCACACATAGAAAGGCTTTAAGATAAATGAGTTATGATGCTAATTGTAAGTCATTTTGTACTCTGATAAAAGGACTAGTAGCTACCCAAACAATGAACAGATGGAAACTATCCCTCCTTAACAAGAGGCTTGTCCAATCCCTGCATCCAAAAAAATAGGAAGATGGAAGAAAACTTCCAGTATTTTAAGCTATTATTGCTGTGGCTGGCTAATTCAGAACACTGCATCATATTTTCTTGCGGGAATTTCACTTGTTAATTATTTAACATGACCTCTCCTTTCTCTGATTTTCTACCATGTTTTCCTGACATTCTTATCTCCTCTTTTGGTTTCTCTTAGGCCTCTTACTGGTCAAATTGTGCTGACACCAGTATTTGCATCCCTTCCAGACAGATGGCTTTCCTGTTAATTTGTGGAGCTCCAATGCAGCTCTAAGAAAGTGATTAATAGACGACTACTGGACTTAAGTGTCCCTCACCTGTATGAGCTGCTTTCTGCTTGAATTTTAATAGTTGCAAAAATAAGGAAAACTATACTTGGAAGAGCATGAGAGGATCTGATAGGTCAATGATAGCGAACCTTTTTTAGCACTCATGCACACACTCATCTGGGCTGCAACCCGGAAGAGGAGCTGCCCAGGGCGCATGCGCCCCCCTGAAAATGAGCTTCCGGTTTCCGGTGCATGTGCGCTGGCCAGCTAGTCTTCCAGGTTTCTGGCGTGCATGCACGTGCGACGATCAGCTGGCCAGCATGCATGATCACGCAGGAAAACTGAAGACCAGCTCTTCCAGTTTCCGGCACTGCCGCATGCACGAAGGCCAGCTGATTGTCGAATGTGCGCCATAAACCCGGAAGAGGAATGGGCGATGACATGCGTGCCAGGCGACATGGCTCCATGTGCCACTTCGGCCATGCGTGCCATAGGTTCGCCATCACGGTGATAGGTAATTCTTTTTTAAACTGAAAACATCTGTTGGCCGTGATTTTCATTTATCTTGCCACAAATGCTCTCTATATTAGCAATCGGAATGGTCACAATTTCAGGACCAGTGAAAGATCAATCAGTAGAACATTATTTAGGCTAGAGGTAAAACAATGGTGCCCCACAGATTTGCTACTTGATAGAAATAACTAGCAGCACCGCATTAAGACATGGGGTAGCATCAAGAGTAGAAAAATTTGCCAATAAGGTCTTTTTTTTTTTTTTAAAAAAAGCCGGTTTGAAATTTAGTTCATTCTATCAAGCATCTCAATAACAAATTATTTTAAGGGGGAAACTGTTTTCCAAGTCTATCGATGTACAGCTCTATGAAAGAACAGTTACCCATCAGCAAGCTAACTTATGGTATTTCTGCGTTCCCTTTTTCTTTTGTATTTCATATGACGTTTTCTCCTGCCATATTTTTCTCCTCTAGTAAATAGAGCTCTGTTTCAAACACTTTTGTTGGGCAAATTGCATTAGAGTGGATGGTGCAGATATCCATTAGAGTTTATTTATCGTGATACTGTTCAGATCTCACACTTATAAATATATGATGGGCCTTGAGTTTGTAGAAATGTAACTTACATATTTTATTACACTTTTCTGTAAACCTTGAGAAGGATATCATCAAAGCATTGCTCTTAACAGCAATCTAAACTAAGATACATAAAATCTACAGCACCATTATTTTTTAATATGGCAAGGAAGCATGGCATTTCTGGATAGTTTGAAAGGTTTGCTGTCACCATAAACACATACCAGAATGAAACATTAACAAGTTGAAGATACTACAACTGAATATGGACCTAGAGTTGAATTCCTCTGAAACACTGTTATGCAAGCAGACTATATTAATGTGAATTTTTTTCCCTCAAGGCAGCTAGATTTGCCTCATTCTCCGCATTCTCCTTTCTTGACAGGCAAGTATTACTGTATTCTCTAGGCTACAAAACAAAAGATTCTTGTTATTTCTCTTTGTGGCTTATGTCTGATTTCATCTTGTTGCTCTAAGGTGGGACAAACTGTGTCTTTTCTCCAATTGAAAATCCCAATTTGTTAAAGTTACTGTTTCAATTTAAGTTCCAAGATGCTCAAATCAGAGGAAACTATTATGGCCCAATACTTCTTACCTTTTACAATAATTCCCCATTACAATTATTTTCCCTTCATTATGGCTCATAGCTATGGAAGATATATGGTATTGGAAAGAGTGCTTTCTAGAATAATCAATTCACTCACTAAGGGGAAGGGGACTGACACTCATTTCCATCTCTAAAAACAGGTATATTTCCCTATCATCTATTTCATTCTCACAATTTGCAATATGGAGTGAGAAACTTCAAAATATGTCTACCAAGTTTCACATTAACTGTTACTTGGAATCTGTTTTGTGAATCTCTTGAATGGATTCCAATGCATTAGGGCAGGGATGGGGAACTATGGCCCCACCTCTGCCATAGGACTCGTGGACTTCAACTTCCAGAATTCCCTAGCCAGCAACCCCCTAAGGCAGGGATGGGGAAGTATGGCCCCTTTAGGACTTGTGGACTTCAACTTCCAGAATTCTGGGAGTTGAAGTCCACTAGTCATAAAAGGGCCATAGTTCCCCATCCCTGCCTTAGGGGGTTGCTGGTTGGGGAATTATGGGAGCTGAAGTCCACCCAGCTTCAATTTGCTAAGGTTGAGAAACACTTAGGGAACAAATAATGAGGAAGTCCTTAAATCCAGAATTTAAACCAATAAAAGGTTGTGTTCACCGATTTGTGAATATTCAGAGTTTTCTTCTGATAACAAAGACATGAGAAGTTAGAAGCTCTATTTTTTCCCATTTCAGCCTTTCCAATGAAGATTTATGAGAGAAGTTGATGGAGTTGGCTGAAATGGCAAAACTGACTACTCTGATTAAAGAAAAGAATATAAGTACTTTTGTTTCCACATGGAAACCGCTTCTGAATTTCATGCTTGATGTGGAAAAGAATGTAACTTTGACCTTGGGTTTTACAGATTAGATTGATAGATTTTTATAGAGATGACTTATTTATATTATTATGGAAAAACAAAAAGTTGTGACTTGAAGTTTTATTTTACTGCAACAGAGAGAGTCAGTGGTCAATGCTTTTTTATCTTTTCCTTTTCCTACTCTTCCCCTCTTTTTTTTTTTTTTTAATTTGATTTATATGCCGCCCTTCTCCGAAGACTCAGGGCGGCTTACAATGTGCTCAGCAATAGCCTTCATCCTTTTGTATATTTATACAAAGTCAGCTTATTGCCCCCACAACTGGGTCCTCATTTCACCTACCTTAGAAAGGATGGAAGGCTGAGTCAACCTTGAGCCTTCCTCTTTCCCCTCCTTCCTTAACTTTCCTCTATTTACTTTTATGTTTCGTATTTTATAATATTTAATCATTTAATTAAAAAATATTTGAAGCCAATGAAGATTCATGAAGGAACGGCTTTGCACTACAGCTAGAGGTAATCAGAAGAGCAGGAAGGAAAAACATCTTAGATTTGGGGAACTTGTACCCTGAAATCAAGAACTGGGCAGAATACAGCTCTCTGGGCTTGCATCTCAGAATTTAGTGTATCACAAAACACGACTTGTAACAAAATTTAAACTGGGCACTCAAAGGAGGTTATTTTCATACGGTATTAAGTCAGGCGGCCAGCAACTTGCAAAAGTCTCAAGAGGGAGTGTGAATCTATATCAGGGGTGTCCAAACCTTGGCAACTTTAAGACTTGTGGACTTCAACTCCCAGCATGGCTGGCTGGGGAATTCTGGGAGTTGGTCCAAAAGTCTTCAAGTTGCCAAGTTTGGACACCCCGATCTAAATTATTATGAGTTCAGAATGTAAAGCATGCAATGTCCGATCCTACTAAAAACAACAAATGCAAGTCAATGATAAGAAGCTCCCCATCTCCAATTTTAATTATTTAAAACTGTTGCTGGAAATTGGATCTTTGTGGCTACTATGCAGGGGACAAACATTTGGCCACAGTTCTTTATCAAAACTCCCATCAGCATAAAGCCCCTCTGCTTTGTCCTATGGCCAAACAAAAACACAATTACCCATTTTATCAATGTCTTTGTTTCTCATATTTAGAGCCATTATTTTCTAATGTCTAACATATATTAGTTACTCCATAGCTAACAGCTCTCACAGCAGTGTACAATAAAAGTGCAAATAAAATCTGTCAAATCAAAGCAAGGTAAACAAGCAATTAAACCATCAATTAAATACAGCAAAGCCTGAAACTAGCACAGGAAAAACTAGAGCTGCCGCAGAGAGCAAACCAGTTAAAATATAACATAGCAGCCCAAATGCCAGGCAACTAAAAAGCCTGAAAATAAACTTCCTCTGCCTGTAACACATCCATAATCTCTGGGCTCTCTGTATTACAAACTTGACCAGTAAAAAACAACAACATTCCTTTTAGACATTTTTCTTATAAAAGACTGGCTACAAACTACCAAATTATACAAGCAAATGAACAGATCTCACAATGTATTTCTGATTATTAGACCTATATGCATCCACTGCACCCAAGAAATAACAGAAATCTGGCTTGGTTCTTCTTGCAGTGTGGACTAGAAATAGGCTGAGCTCTGCTCAGTGCTTGTTGATGCACAATAGTGTTTAAGATTTTTGACTGCACCAAATGCCTTGCTGGATAAATAAAGCAACAGCTCACTTGCTCCCTCCCAATCTCCCGGATTCTTTCAGGAGGGGTGCAAGAAGACCTAACTGTTTTAGACCTAAGCATTTATGGATGCAAAATTAAATGTACTTTATTGCCAAAGAAGAAAAGCAAAATTTTGGAACAGCACTTGATGTCTAAGTCAAAATCAGGGCTGAATTAAAATTACTATACTGACCTGCTAAGGTTACTGTAAAAGCAATATTAGTCTAGCATAACTTAAAATCAGAAAGAAAAACTGGACAGGTCTTACAGATTCTGACTTTCAACTGCAAAGCTTAAATGTCAATGTTTTTTGTGGAACATGAAACCATGCCACTTTGCAGATTGTAGTACTTCTCAAGCACAAATTAATGGAATTAAAGGAACATTTCTTAAAATGCAAAGTGATGCCCGAGATATAAAATAAGATATAAAAAGGCTACTTTCTTAAAATGCAAAGTTATGCTACATGCAAATTCATCAAATTTACAGACTCCAATAATATCTATTAGTAGAAAACATTCCATATGAATGTTTTCATAAGAATTGGCTACTTAAAGCTAATTTCTCAGGTGAAAAGAAAAATGACCCTCTCAAAGGATATATGTGATCTCCTTGAAATAATGGAAAAAAACCCAGCATGAATTACTGGAGAGCAATTCATCTTTTATACAAGAACATGTGGAAAGGCGGAGGTTCTACTTATGTGGAGTAAAATAGGCTGTCTGTGATAGTAATGTAATTAAATGACTGAAAGGAAGTTGCACTGCTTGCCACACAATGTATAGCTTATTACTGTATCATTCCATAAACTGTTTCTCTTGTTTTCCAAACTGTGCTTCGCTACTGATGTGAATAGGCTCTACAAAATACTCTACAAGAATAGTGTTAATCCAGGTTTTAAGATTAAACAATTGATGCCAGCCCCTAAAATTCTTTTTTTGCCATCACATTTTCATGCCGTTTGGGCATTTCATCAGTAATTAATATCACAGCTCTTGAATTAAGAGAAATGAGTTGTTCTACTCGTTTTCGGTTAACCTCCCTAAGGTAGGGCTTAACATACAAAAAAACATATTCTGGCACACAAATAAAGTACTTTAGTGGGCTAAAAGAGTGTTACGTGCTTATTGGGTGGCGAATGATTTACAGCTTGTTCATACAATGTTTTACCATTTAAAAACACATACAACATTTTTCCGAGAATGAAATATCTGAGATGCATGTGTGTGAAACAACATTTTATTAATATTCTACTAAAGAATGTATTCCCATTTGTAAATTTTATAAAGTACCAATTTCAGCACATTCACTTTTATTTAGGCCAAGAATTCTGTTAATATTTTTCTTAGTGACAATGTATTTAAGATGAACATTAAAAAAAAAAAAAAAGAGGGTACACGTAGTCATCTAGTTGCAAAATTATGCTTCCAGTCATTCCGAAGGCTTGAATAAAAGTATGAGAGAAATGGATGATATCATCACTGCCCTTCAAAGAAATTTTGAGAAACTGCATTAATTGGATTTTGGAAATGAAAATCTCAACAGCTGCAGTTTCAAAGGGGAGAAATACATATATTATTTTGTTCTTTGGTTAATTTATGTTTCTGCATCATGTAACTAAGAAAAAGAGTTAGAAATCTGGATAAGGAAATGCAACATGGTTCTTTATGTCACATTAGAGCTTAGATTGTTCCCAGTGTTACGAATCCTTACATTTATGCCCAAGATACAAAAAGGCAGTTTTTAAAAAATATTTTCTATGAAAATCAGAATCTATCCAGCAATATAGAATGGTGCCCAACTTCAAGGTTTGTTCATTATTATTTAAACACATTTCCAGCTCTGTATCAGCTCATCATTTCTGTACTGCTTGATTCTGATACACCCTCACAACGCAAGGTTTCAGACATATCTCTGCGGAAGATGGACATATTCTGGGTGAACCTGTAATCAAAGAGTAACATGTAAAATATCTTTCCTGTGAAATAGTTTAGAATAATATAATCTGATCCCTCAAACAAAAAGTGACAGAATTCCAAAAACAAAGATACAGATGTCTTTTTGGCCATCTATTATAAAATGATCAGAAATTACCAGTTACTGACACTGGCACACCATTTTTTCACACCAGCCATAGCCATCTCATTGTTTCCGGAACACCCTTAGCATCATGGTTTGAGTTATATTTTTTGTTTTAATAGGGTTTTATTATTTTTTTAAAAAAATAATATATATGTTATTTATATTTTTATTCTACCACCCAGGACAAGGTCTCAGGATATCTCACAAAATAAAAGCACAGCATAAAGCAGAATTTTCTGGTGATACAATAAGATTGAAACATTTTCTTTCTGTTCCTCAGACTGAGAGAATTGAAAAGGGTTATGAGAGAATGTGCTTTCTTGGGTATATGCTTATCTTTGCTGACGCCTAGATTCAAATACATTTTCCCTCCATAACTAAAAACTAGACTCTGGTGCCATCAACCCTCTATTACACCGTTGGAAAGAAATTTTCAGCTATTTAATGTTAGTGCCGCTTTCCAGGCAATCACTGTATCACTTCTATGGCAGGAGTGGATACTTAGATGGTCTCCAGATGTTTTGAGCTACCACTTTCATATGTTTGAGGTACTATGGTCAATGGCCAGAGATTATTCAGATGTTCACCTGGAAGGCTCTGGATTGGGGGAATTTAACTTCGAAAGACAATGAAATATTTTAGCAAAGTAACATTGCTTGTCAAAAAAAAGAGCTACTTCTGGATGATCACTCATCTTATAAGCGACTTCTTACATTACCTGCTGAGTGCCAATGCGGTTAATCTTTCCGATGTTATCACTTGCATTAAAATGTTATGAGAACAACAAAAATAGGTCATATAACTTCTGGGAAGCTGCTTTACAGAAAAGTGTTAAGGACTCAGAATAATAATAATAAATATGTAATATGAAAGAATGAGAAATCACATGGGGTTTACTTTTTAAAAATGTAATATTTTCCCCATTTGCATGTCCTGTAGAATAAAAGGAGATGTCCATATTCTGAATCAAGTCTCTAGGTAAAATGACTGGACCAATGAAATAAGATACTGATAGAGATCTTACAGGTGGATGAATAATGGAATTGGGAAATTGGAAAAGCCACTTATTTTAAATAATTGCATCCCTTTAGAAAGGAAAGGTATATAGTTTCGGGGTGCTACTGGAGGTTCTAAGATAAGTTGCCGTGGCTAACTTGCCACAGAATAATTTGACAAAGGACAATTCAATGTTGTATTAGTAGTTTCATTCAGTTTTATTATCGGTGACCACATTTTCATTAAAATTATTGTAACTCTTGTTATTTCTGGATTGATTTTCTTTATTTTTTTATTATTGGCCATGGTTCTGTTGAAATTATTGGCTGGCCCTGCAGTGGCAGCTTGAATGGCCTGACTAAAGTTGTGCTCGCTGGTGAATGTTGGTGCGGGGACCTCGGCTGTAGTGCTGCTCCAACCAGCCAGCCCAAGCCCATGCTGGGCTGGCTGCTCCGTCCCCACCGGTGGCTGGGTGATGCTGCACGTGGGGCATTGAGTGGCTGTCAGCCACATGGTTCTTTGCCGGTGGCCAACCCGGAGAGGAAGCACACGGCCTCAGGTCTGTACTCAGGGAAGCAAGGGGGAGTGGCGTGACAGCGGCTTCCCTGCTCAGCCCCAAAAAGTGATGCATGGTGCCTGCACCAGTGTCTCGAGAGAAGCAGAGAAGATCACTGCTTGCAAGCAGACAGGCAGCGGTAGCAAGCATACGCCACACTGTGGGAAAAATGAGAGGCCCTGCTGTCCCGCAGAGCCTGCCGCTGCTTGAAGGGGGGGGGCACGAGAACGGCGAGAGTCAGGGAGTAGGTGAGGTGGAGCTGGCTGACTCAGGGCTGCTCAGAAGCCACCCCTGATGCAGCCAGAAGTTTGGGTGCCTCGGCTTCAGATTGCTCCCTCCCTCCCTCACACAAACACACACACACACAAAAACAGAGGTTGGAAACTTCTTTTGCTCTCTCTCTCTCTTTCCAAGCGCCCCATGCACAGCCCATTTGAGTAAAGGGCACGCACAGCTGGGCGCACTTGGCTGCAGGAGGAGGCCCGGGTGAAGGCGGCCTTTTTTGCAGTATCCCCTTACCTTCTTTCGATTGCCCTGCAAGGGGGGGCCTCTGCCTTTGCAGAAATGGGGCGGGCGGTTTGTGCGAAGGATTGGCGGGGGGGGATGTGCGGCCCTCCAGGATGGAGAGTGGGGCAAGAGAAGGCTCGGGCAGTCAAGCCAGAGAGAAACTCAAAGTGTTGGGGACTTCAGAAGGGCAGAATGTGCTTCAGAATGTGCAGCTCCTGGCTCTAACAGTGAGTGACGTGAAGTTGGCCACGCCCACCTAGTCACACGACCACCAAGCCACGCCCACAGAACCGGTAGGGAAAATTTTTGGATTTCACCACTTCGCCAGATGCACTGCGGGCCAGTAAGCTGTTTCCAGGGCAGCACTGCGGGCCAGACCTAAACAGATTCGGCCAGCGGGCCTTGAGTTTGACACTCCTGCTCTTGAGGAAATATTTCCCAGTTGTCCATGAAGCTCTCTGGAAATGCTTTCTCAGGCTAACCGACATCACAGCACTTCTTCTGTGGAAGAAAGGTGAAATCCTCCTCCCCCAAACCGCAAGACAGTGCCTTAAGCTTTCCAAGAAAATGCAGAATATAAATGCAATAAGTAATAAAACATATCTGAATTTATAGCTTTTAACGTATGTTGTATAACCCCCCAAAATGAAAGTTAATGCATGTTAAATTTTATCATTTTACCTTTAGATATTTGTTTGGCTCACCTGTCTCTGTTTTTTACCAGCAGGTTTTGCTCGACTCCTTCCATTAGGTTTCTAAAGCACTGATGAAGGAACTCTTGCTTTTCAGAAGGCTGGCTGTTTATCAAACTTGCCCTTAATTCACTGAAGTACTGACAAGACAATGGGCAAAATAATACAATAAAAATGACTGAATTTAGCAGATCAGTGATTGTCAAACCCTGACTACAAAGCAGTTCAGTTTGGGGAGAATGATTGCCTAATTTCCACTGCCTTTCAAGACAATACTGTTCTATGGCAGGAAAGATGTCTCAAGATGATTTAATCCAACTTACAGCACTGGGACATTCACATAGATATTTTTCACCTATTAAGCCACATTAAAACAACAGCTTGAGAAAATATGTAGGTCCCTTGTATCTCAGTGCCAACAGGGCAAAAAGGACAAGATTAATGCAGCACAGTCCAGAAAGTGCTAGTTGCATTTAAGTCATACAAAAATCGAAAGATACCAAGTCAGAGGCAGAATTTTAAAAGATGGTTTATGTTACACATTAAATAATAGGAATAGCAGAAGCATTCTTTTTATTTGGTATGTATTTATATCTAAGCACATATAAGATCTACTTATTCCTCATACAACCTCCCTCTGCAGTAGCTTGAGTTAAGAAGGAATGGTTCAAAGGCAGATTCAGCACCCGAATCTCCTCTGTACCAGCCCAATAATAAAACCAGGAGTGCCCACTCCAGGGCTGTGGCCTGGTATCGAGCTGCGGCTTGTTGGAAATGGAGTGTAAAGCTCCATTTGTGCAAGTGACAAGTGAAACCATCCACTTCCTCCCCCCTCCCCCCGCTCAGATCTGCAGAACTGGAAAGGTTGGGGAGCGCTTCACTATGGCACACAGCTACATAGGAACTTTTAGCACTTCTGTTATTTCATTTTATCCCCTGGCATTAGTGACTTCTTGTAATTGTACTTAGTTTAAAAAGAAGAGCAAACATTTACTAATCTGAATCCAGAAATAATATCCTAGAATATTTCTAGATTAGAAATTTTGAAAATTAGTACATGTGCTGTAATAGCAGTAATAACAATTCCGAAAACCAAGCACATCATCAACATGGTGTGCTCCAGTTGAACATAAATTTCCATAATCTAAAGTCAGCAATGTAAATGGAAAAGTTCATTATATAATCTATTGCAGAGTTTCCCCCTGTCACTGCACATTTTCCAGAAGGAAATCAAGCAATGTACTTTCACAAAAATGCCACTGGCTTGAGAAAGACGTATTTCCAAATAGCATCTAATTTTGCAACGAAACTGAAATAAACTGGCTCCAATTACCATACGGCTGGGTTTTTAAGGAATCATAGCAGTGAATGTTACAAGCATGTAGCATATTTGTTGCTGGTTGTCACCCATATCTTCAATAAATAGATTTCTTAAAATCCTCTGTCCCCGCACTGCATTCTTAAGCCAGGCAAACTCAGAATCTGCTCAGGATTTGTAGATAAATAATGCCCTACAGATACATTTTACAACGAACTTGCTCGATGATCATTAGAATGCAATATTGTTCCAGAAGAAGGAAAACTGTGCTAGTCTCATATTTCTTACTATTCATGATTGCACAGCTATATTTCCTTGTGAAATATTTAATTCCTTCTTACACTAAAGCTGCTAAAATCAAAACCACATAATTAATATAGAGCCAGGCTAATATTTAATACTATAAATCAGAGACATTGGCTAAACAAAAGTGTTGCCAAGAACAAGATTGGGAATGCATAAGACTACTTATTTCCACCTTTTATAATGATGCAGTGACTCAGGGCAGATAGAAAATGATTAGTTTTCCTCCCAAAGTAGGAAATATTGCTTCCATCTGTAAAGGATAATATTGTGATGTCATAAACTTTTTCTAAACACTGAATTTGCCCTTATTCCCTCTCAATCATTTTAAAAGAACTGCTTCTCGTATGGAGCTTGGATTTAAATCACAATAATACACCAAGAAGATGAATGACAGTGCTATTGGATATGGTTAAAATTGGATCCTTCAGCACAGGTGAATGATGAGACGGCGCTTCTATACTTGATATATTTTCTTCTTCTATTAGTTTCCTACCAGAGCTGGGATTTCAGTTTGAATTTTAATGTATGCGGCTGCTGCTAATCTTAGTGTCTTATATTTTCCCAGCACCATCTTATTGTATAGACAATTCATTCTCCAAAGCAGTAATGCACTGCCACTTGTGACTGCCCAAGAGATAAATAGATTTGGAATAAAGTCAGAACTTGCATTGAAGTATGGAGAACACTCCAGGTCAATATCATCAGAAACAATCCCTTAGCATCCACTGCAAGCTTGTACATGTACAGAATAGCTGATATTGTATTGTACTGTACTGAAAGAAACAGGTCTCTTTCTGGTATCCAACTTCGGCTTGAAGTCCAGACGCCAAGTGCAACCCTCGCAAAACTCAATGATATGAAAAATACTGGAGCCATCAAGACTGAGTATCAATGGCTAAAAAACCCCAAACGTTTTAATGGTCACTTGGAAACTTCAGAATTTTTGTTGGGAACTGTTTTCTTTGAGAGGCTCAGGTGCGGGGAGTTGACTGAATACAGGAGAGGATGCTAAAACATTTTGAAAAACACTCATTATATAGGAGAGTCTGAACTATCCCCAGGACAGTAACAAAATGAACTGTACCAAAGGTTTGGGATAAATACCTATCAACATCAAAATATTAAAACAGGTTTATGCATACACTGGGTATACAGTGAGCCTGCTTGCTCCATAAAAATAAAGAAAAGGACACTTATTTGCAAAGCAGAAGAGTAAATGAAGAGGCTGCTCTGAGTATGTGAGATCATCTGCAATCTTACGGAACTACTCAACAATCAATATGAAACATTTAAGAGAAAATATTGTGCAATACTGATCAACTATAGCATAGTCACATTAGATCACAATTCCATAACAGAATACTATATGAAAGTATGGGCTGATAGCCAAGTTGCTACTTTACAGGATAATATCAAATTACAAATGATAATTTCTTAAGAAAAATATGCTTTCAATCCTTGATTGAAGATCAAACTTTCCAGCCAGGTCATAATAAATTCAAATTGCTGCTAACCAATCATCTATAGTTCCTCTTTTAATTCTTGCTTATCACGAGTAATTGATTTGTATTATTGGATTTTCCTTCTATCACTGCGGAAGAACAAGACTGTTCTGAGATGCAACATACAACATCTCAGCTTTAGGATTTCTCAAAGGAATTGCTGATTGCCCTCCTCTGTTCTATATAATAACAGGCACTAGGTTGAACCCATCTCAGTTAGAACCTACTTTGACCTCCACTCAGATTTAGGATTGAAACTTTCCAATGGATGATCTTTTACTGAAGATGAATGAGGATGTGCAATCTCCCAGCAGCTCTTAATATAATGGAAATTTTGGTGAGCTACCACAACAATAAAATAATAGAAATAACAGCTATAAAATGCAGACAATGTCTTGTGATGTTCTGTATATGTGGAAATAAATGCTCATAAACCAAGTATCATGATGCTCATCTTAGACAAATCATGTATGTTTCTTTCATATTCAAGGAAGGCAATGGATTCAACAGCTTTTGCAATCAGAACAGGACATCATGAGTTCAAGTTTACACTTTTTGAGCATTTCCATTCAGATGCCTTTAAAAGGGGATACGGAATTCAGTTTTTTTTTTTTTTAGCAGAATCCAGTGCTAAGTCTACAAGCAGACTTGTGCTATTTGTAGCTATGGGATACTTACTTTTCCATTGAGGAGTATGAGACCCAAGAGTGGTCTTGATACAGACCACTGATTTCTACAATCCTCAAAAATTATAGTGTTCATAAGGATGGACATCATCTGAAAGAAAGAAAGAATTTTCTTCAGGAAAAAGTATATGTTGAAATATTTAATATGCTCATTATACATCTTTGACTACAGTGCTGGAATTTTTATTTAGTATGAGGCTTAAAAAAAACAGACAGGAAAGCTCTTCTGGAATATACAAAGTGTTAAAGAGAGAATTCATAGATGAGGAATTGTAAAAAAACTATTATTCCTAAATCAGTCAGTAATCACTTTCTGTTACCCTTAAGATAAATATTTGCACAGCCTATTAGGAGATACCGGATCAATTCTGGGCAGGATGCAGTTAAAGATTTTGAAGGTACTTTTATCATTGTCCATAATTTGCTTTGAAATTTTAAACACCTACCTCCGAAACAGTACAAAATAAACAAGCAAAGATGGCAGAACACTCACATTGACAGCACAGTACCCTTAGCACAAACAGTAGATAATGCTTAATCAGGTTTAGAGTATTACACTTATAAAATCTGTCCATTAAGCTGTAACATACTACTGTTATAAATAAAGCATCCAACCCAATATCAAACACAAAGAAAATGGGGAAAAATCTTAAATTATTTTTCCAAGGCCAAGAAGTAACAGTGAACTGAGTCCCTAGAGAATTAACCACACACTGCAAGCCAGACTGTAATAACTGCCCAAGAATAAGTCAAACAACATGTTTCACTAAATGAAAAGAGATATTCGGAGCCCTGCAAATCACTCAGAACAAGGAAATTATCAAAGATTACTTGAAACTTCAGCACAAAAAGTACACTGTAGAATAAAAGCAAGGCTTCACTTTATTGCTGCCAGTACATGTGGAGAGCAAGCCCATAGCTTTTGTAAAAAAGCGATACAATGGATCGTGTATGAAATATGCTAAAATGCCTTTTCTCTCTATACATATCCCAATATTAAAATAATTTTAATAATTTGTCTATGGGAAAATAAAGACATTTGTACATTTTGATATTAAATCTACCGCAAAAGTTCAGATAAAAAAAAAAAAAACTACTTCTTGCTTTTATTTGTATATGAATGCTCTGGCATTCCATCTATTAATTCATCCATTGTGGTGATTTACCTGAAAAAACAACAACCTTGGGAACATCTCTGGCTAATTTCTATCACAATATCTTTAAATAGGATATTTCCCCCCAGCAATAATTTGTTTAAATCAGCTCCTTATTTGGGGACGTAGACTTAATGGTCTCAGATTCTGGCTACATATAGGATATCTTTAGCTTGTTGGACTTCAACATGCTTAGGACCAGTGGTAGGTTGCCCCAGGTTCACGCCGGTTCTATAGAACCAGTAGTAAAACCGGTGGGAGGCTCCGCCCACCGACCCCGACGTCATCAGAACGCTTCTGCGCATTCACAAAAGAGCGCGTGGCCCCATTGCGAACCGGTAGTAAAGGTAAGTAGAACCCACCCTGCTTAGGATATTTGGCAAAAGGCCTCGTAGATTGTAGATTCTAGGGAAAGTCATTCCATTTTAGCTGTGGTGGAAAATCTGAAAAAGGAGAATAAGCTGTTGGGGGTAGGTGGGGGGGAGAGAGAAAATGATGAAATGATGGTTCTCCTTTCTCTCTGACTGGTGGCAGTCTGTGTTGACGGGGGGCAGAGGTCGACCCCGAGGCCCCTTGTATGTGGGGTGCCACAAGGATCGGTCCTCTCGCCCCTTCTGTTCAACATTTATATGAAACCGCTGGGCAAGATCATCTGTGGTTTCGGGGGGAAGTACCATCAGTACGCTGATGACACTCAGCTGTACATCTCCACCCTGGATCACCCCAATGATGCCCTTGAAGTGATGTCCCGGTGCCTGGAGGCTGTGCGGATATGGATGGGGAGAAACAGATTCAGACTCAACCCATCCAAGACCGAGTGGCTGTGGTTTCCGACATCCCAATATAGTCAGTTGGTGCCATCACTGACTATTGGGGGGGAGTCGTTGGGCCCCACAGATAAGGCTCGCAACTTGGGTGTCCTCCTGGACTCACAGCTGTCTTTGGAAGAGCATTTGACAGCTGTGGCCGGGAGGACTTTTTATCAGGTCCGCCTGATTCACCAGTTGCGTTCCTTTCTGGATCGGGACTCGTTACGTACGGTCACTCATGCCCTCATCACCTCACACCTGGACTACTGTAATGCCCTCTACATGGGGCTCCCCTTGAGGAGCACCCGGAGGCTCCAGCTGGTCCAGAATGCAGCTGTGCGGTTGGTTATGGGAGCGACGTGGCGCTCCCATGTGACTCCCCTCCTGCGTGAGCTGCATTGGCTCCCGGTGGTCTTCCGGTGCGCTTCAAGGTTTTGGTCACCACCTTTAGAGCGTTCCATGGCTTAGGACCAGGGTACTTACGAGACCGCCTTCTGCCACCAGTAGCCTCTCACCAACCAGTACGCTCCCATAGAGAGGGGCTCCTCAGGGTGCCGTCGGCCAAACAGTGTCGACTGGCGGCCCCCAGGGGGAGAGCCTTCTCTGTGGGGGCACCTGCCATCTGGAATGAGCCCCCCCCCGGAGATACAGAGGATCCCAGATTTATGCACGTTCTGCCGCACCCTCAAAACATTCTTATTCCAACAGGCTGGTCTGGCTTGACTCTCACTTTTAATTTGCTTTTAAGTTTTATACAAATTGGGTGTTTTTAAATTTGTTTTTTGGGCCAAAATTATTTAATATACTTTTAAATGGTTTTTAACTTTTGTATGATGTACTTTTATCTTGTGGCTGTTCACCGCCCTGAGTCCTTTGGGAGTAGGGCGGTATATAAATAAAATAAAATAAAATAAATAAATAAATGAATTCTTCTCCAGTAAGCCATTTCCTGAAGGGGGCAGCTGGAAGACCAGCTCCAGAAATCCACTGCTTTAGCTAGCCACCTAAACTTCTCTCTGGATCCACTCGATCCAGCTTTGCACTAGACACTGCTAAGAATCAAGCTTCCTTTCACTTGTTATAAACACTTTCAGCTAGCCCAGGTTACAAACTACTCTTAACCAGAGGCAGGAGAAACAAAACTAACCTGCTGACCTTTATGTCTTCCTTTTAATTCCCACACAAATGCATGTCACAAAGCCTTGAATCATCACAATTTATATGGAGCCCTGTTGCCACCAGAACCAATGAAACTGGGAATAGTTAAACTGCAAGAGGAACTCATTTGAATCAGAATGCTTGTTTGAGGAGGAAAAAGAAAGAAAGAAAGAATTTAAGAACACAAACCATATTAACCCCCTGGAATTTATGGGAGGGGAGGAGAGTTACTTTGGCCTCTTTATTTTAATTTCAATGGAACAAAGCTAATTCAGCTAGGACCTGAAGATTTCCAGATGAAGAAACTTTAAGATTTTTTTCTTCTATGATCCCAATTTACCCTTCCAGCTGAAGTCTCATATAGTGAGATGATACTTTTCTCTCCACTGGTGGATCACTGAAAAGTGCAAAGGGGTTGGTCTAGATGACTTCGAAGATCTTTTCCAAATGTATGGATCTATGTCTTTTGGAAACTGTTGCTCATGCAAATCGAAATTATAAGTCTTCAAAGACCTACCTAACGACAGGAAAGTTACTGGTGCTTACTTTTCAGCATATGTGGGAGAGATTAAGAATTCAACAATTGGAAGTTGTAGTTACCTCTGTCTGGACAGAGTATTGGTCAATTTCATTGTCTATTTTGAAATTTGGATGGTGGCTTCTTAAAGCTGGCTTCATTTCCAGCTGATCTTAGATAAGCAGCGTAAAGTTTGTCTCTGGTATATAGAATTTAGAAGCTGCTTAGTGAAACAGAGTGCTTGTTTCATCCTATGGCATTTTCATTGTTAAAAGAATTTCAGGTCTAGGAAAGAATCTCCACCATTTTCAAAAGATGTTGCTGTTACAGGAAAAAGAGCAGGCAATAGTAGGCAAGGCATCAATGGCTTGAATCTAAAGCAGAACTCATAATCTTCAAAGTCTGCCATTGCTTTTTATATGCAATACTAGCATCCAACTGTCTACGAGATAAATGCCCACTGTGATTACCCATGAAATGTAAAATAGTTATGAATGAATATCTGATTTTGTGTATCAGCATCTAACTTTGCCCGATTTTCTGAAGGGTCCAGTAATGTAGTTTGTTTTGAAAGAAATATATAAATTTAAGAGGAGAACATCACACACAAGAATTGTTTTGCTCCCCTTTATTATGAGCTTAATAAAAAGCTAAATGTGAATTCAAAGATTGCTGCTGGCCTGTGATTTTGACAGGGTGGATAACTAGCCAAGCTAAACTATAAACTGGGTTTTTTTTTTAGCTCAGAGAAAATATTAAAAGCAACACAAGGTAGATGCAAAAAAAGACACTAGTCAGGTGCTGACCCATTTACTTAGACACCAGCCTCCAAAATAACAGGAATATATAATTGCATAGAAGACTGTGTTGGAGATAAAGCAGAATGCTCACAAAAAGTAAATTTATGTATTTTACATAAATTATGTAAGCAAAATATTTATATCTTTTATTTGAAAATATCCCCAAGACAGAATGTAATAATAAAAATATTCAGGCTAAAATATAAAGCCAGAATAGAAATAAAACCAGGGTAGATTACTGCTATGGGTAAACTTACACATCATAGTAACAGCAGAATAATTTGTCCAGCTGGCCTAAATTCATTTCTATTGGCATCATAATTTGAATTTACCAAGCTTAAATCAGAAATCTGTTTTGAATATTCTTTATAAGTAATATTAAAAAAAAACAAGAAAGAAAAACAAATTATTAAAGAATAAATGTGATTTTAGACTTTAGCTAAATTCAAAAGTGGGTTTTTAAGAGTCAGGTTAGCTTGGCTACCTGGTGTGTCATGGAGGGTGGGCTATTCCACAAAGGGATGCCCCCTCAGAGGAAAAGTGACAATCCAGATGTTGTAGCAGGCCATTGTTCCAAGTTCGTAATAGCTTCTAGGAAACTAATTAAATTGGATACAAACCTGCAATTTTGGGAAAAATTGTAATCAATGGAGAATATGAACAAAATTTAGAAACAAATGAATGTTTCTGTGTGTATGTACGTACAGGGTTAACATGGAACATTTTAAACCTGAGTTAGCACTCTGATGTTGTTGCTATAAAAGAGGAGGGGAGAAAGATGCCATTGTACGTTGCTTTTCAATATACAAGGTAAGGGAGATAATAACAGAGCTTTCTTTTGCTCCACTTAGACCTTGGAGAGGGAGAGCACATGCCATGTCTAATTTTGAGTATAATATTTTATGAAAGTACCAACAAATTCAAAAAGATTCAGATGAAGGCAACAATGATAAAAGGTTTTTGAATAGTTCACAAGTCAAGAAAACCTGAAGGAAATGAAAAATTTGAATTTATTGCCTGTCTTTTTCATAGGTGAATGATCCAGAATTGAGCACTGCCCTCTGGATTGAACCCTGATGAAAGGTAGGTCTCTTTACTCCAGAAAAAAGGTCAGTTTCTCTGGTAAAATAGATTGAAGCTTTAGATATGTGGGAGAATTGAAGCCAAACATGTCATTAGCAGAGTATGAAAGGTATTTTTTTTTTATTGCAACCACGTAAATAATACCCCAGTGCACCCTATTAACATTGCATTTTATAATCCTTCCAGCCTAATCAGATTACTGTATTTTTAATCACTGTGTATAGATATTCTCATTCCTATCCAGTATGATAGATGTAAAAGCATATCATATGTCAGTAATGGCTAACCTTTTTGCCATCGCGTGCCAGGAGAGGGGGGGGCGGGGGAGGTTGCCCACACCAATTCTATGCGCCCTGCCCTGAGCATGCACGCGCAAACCCCACCCCCTGCTCCTGGCACGCAATGGCCTGGTAAGCCCGTTTTTCTTTCTTACCTGGTTCCAGATCCTCTCTATTTATCTGGGAGGGGCGAAAACAGGAGGCCTGAAGAGTGCACTCCCTTGGAGGCCCTCCGGAGGCCTCTCTAGGAGTCTCTAGGAGCCCCTCTAGGAGTCTCTAGGAGCCTCTCTAGGAGTCTCTGGAGGCTGGGGACAGCAAAAAAGTCACTTCCTGTCCCACCGGGAGTTGGGAAATGGGCCGTTTCAGGCCTTTGGAGAGCCTCCGAGGGAGTGAGAAAGGCTGTTTTCGCCCTCCACAGATGCATAGAGAGGATCTGGAGCCAGGTAAGAAAGAAAAATGGGCCTTCCCCATGCCCCCTCCCCAGGCCCTCCGGAGGCAGGAAACAGCCTGTTTCCCTACTTCTGGTGGGCCCAGAAGGCCCAAAAATCAGCTGGCCGGCATGCCATGCATGCCAGAGCTGAGCTGGTGTGCCCACTGATATGGCTACGCGTGCCATCTGTGGCATGCGTGCCATAGGTTCGCCATCACGGTCATATGTCATCTTTCACAATTAGCAAAGAAGTTTATGCTCTTCACCCAAACTATCACTAGCTGAAAGAGAAATAAAAATAACAGCTCCTGCAGTGTGGATCCTCATGTACTGATCACCATAAACAAACCTCTGTCTCAGTAGCAGCCTATATTTATTCCCCCCCTCACACACACACAGTATTTAGAAACCACCTATCTCCATCACAAAGTGACTCCGATATAGTTTGTGTTACGCATCCAAGAGTAACTTCCTCAAGTTAGACAGGCTAGGCTGTTCACAAACAAGCCTAGGAAAACTCTACTTAGGACCTCAAAAGCGAGCTTGGATAGAGACCCGTATGATATAAATCATTATGAGACAGTTTAATATGTTCAGCACTCCATTCTTCAATTCCCTATTAGTACATATTAACAATTGTATCAATCACAAACTGCTGCATATAGTTCCCATACATTGTTCACTACCGGACAACCTTATTTAATCAATTGACACTGATTGTGGGAAGTTGGAATTACATGCAGTCTAGGACGGAGTCAAAGTAGATTTTGAATGAGGCCCAAATTCAAGGAATTTTCTTTAAAAATTGGTTGAAAGAGACAGGTGTCATTAGCACCTCTACCACAAAAAAAATTATATAATACAGGGAATGTAAGCCCCAGTAGTCACTGGATTAATATATAGCACTTCAGAAAATAGATGGGACTCAGATGATGTAATATCAATGTGAGTATCTGATGATGTTTCTATGATCCTAGCAACCAATTTCATACCTGAATTCCATACACAGTAAACAAAACGAAGCACTTCATCTATAGGCAAGTAACAATGGCTTCTGGCAAATATTTCCTGAAACAGATTAATTTGGAATTGACCTGTCCATTAGCTATAAGCTTCTTGGACAAATTAATGCCATTACATGGAATCATCATACACAACACATGGAAACATCGAAGTACTGAAGCAATACTTTGATCATTAAATTGTATGTTAATTTCCACATTTATGTAAAATGTGTAATTCTATATTCTATTGTTTTTGCTATTTTGTACTCAATCCCCTATTCAATCAATCTTGGTCCTTCAAGCCTGAAATCTGTTCAGCTCGGAGCTAAAACATTTCTCTTCTAACCAATACAGGCAAAACCAAACCAAAACAGAACAAAACAAAACCCTCCTGGCAGACTGAAGAAGATCCAATTTCAATCCCTGGCAACTTAAAAAAAAGGGGGGGGACATCTCAGGGGTAAAGATATTCCTTTGCCTGAGGCTTTGGAAAGCTGTTGCCTATGTCACAGACAATACTGGGCAAGATGGACCCAACCAAATGTACATATGGAACCATTATTTAATTTAGCACCTTTAATACTCAGGGAAAAAGTCTCACCGTAACCTTTTTCTCATCCATTTGTTTCTAGGGTGTATGAAGATAAAAATGGCACTCCATCTTGCATTACCTTGTACAATTGTAACTTGTCATATAAATAATATCCTTTGTACCAAAGTAGAGAATATTTCTTTGAGGATAATCAAAAATTCTCAGTGTAAATCTTGAGACAGAGCATTATGTCATCTTGAAGTCAAACCAGCTGATAAGAGTTGATTTCAATCAATCAATCAAACACATATATATACCACCCAGTTCACTATAAATGACTGGTAAATTTACAATAAAAGAGAGCATAAAATAAATGAAAAATATACAAATATTGTTAAAAGATGAAGAGGGAGTCCTCAAGGCACCAGACACCCCAAGGGCTGTATACGACTCTTGGATCCCCATGCTAGTTGGCAGAGCCAGGTCTTAATGCTCTTCCAGAAGGCCAAATGAGGCGGTGTGTGTGTGTATTAAGTTCTGGAAACCACTTTAGATATAAGAAGTCCTTATCTTAAGCAGCACTTTATTTATATTTTCACACATATATGCAGTAGTAAGTGGGAAGGAGTTAGTAAACAATGGGTTCAAAAAGAGTTGCAATTCAGAAGGTTTAGAAAATGCCAGACAGCTATTCTGCAGAAAGCAAATCTATCAATGGAACATAGAGAAGTAGAAGGGAAAAGAAAAAAACAACAGAAATCACTATCAGTTTCTGTCCTTTCCCCCCAAATTAATGAAACAACCTCTGGTTTAACAATAGAATGATTTAATGGTGGATTATTTGAATAAGCAAAGGAAGGAGGACAAAGTTAGGATGATCCTTAATTTAAAAAAAAACATTTCTCTCATAGAAATGTCACGAAAACTGGAGACAAACTGTCACAAAGAAGAAGTACAATACAATCTGTTACATCTTACGATTTTAAAACAGGAGTAAAAAAACTGAACTCCTCTTTTTAACTTTCAACACTTGCAAGACATTCTTGTAGCTTCAGACGCCCTCAAAATTAATTAAAAACATCATGCTGTCTACCTCTTTAAAAAAACATTGCATTTGCATTAAAACAATGCTGTGAACTTACAAAATGTAGGGCAAAAATATAAGCTAATATCCCTTTCTGAAATGGAAAAGATATGCTAGAAGAAGGCAATTTAGATCAGAGAAAATAGACAATCCAGCCCTTTTTCCTGTTCACTAATCTGCCATTCCTCAAATGATTTGTTCTAGAATCAGGATCCAAATCTGTATTTTTAAAGAAAAGATCAGTCACTCCTCCACTTTTGAGTATTTGTTTTCTGCAAGAAAGTAATATGAAGAGTATCCTTTGCAAGCAATATATAGTTTGACCTTTTTTCTGTAAACTTCCCATCTTTCCTGCTTCCAAGTTGTATTGGAACTGCAGTTCCCAGAATTCCCAATAAAACCATATGAACAGATTGCTTAAAATTATGTTATTACTTTAGCTTTAACTATACTGAAAAGGACTGGGCTTGAAAAGAACATGAAAGAACATGGCATTTCTCATAAGTTTTCTTTTTAAATTTTTTGTAACATCCAATTCTGGTCTATTCATCTATTTGTTCTGTGTGTGTGCAGAGAATTATCTCTGCTTATCACTTTTTAAAAAATTTTGAATGCAGAAAGCCTAGCATCTCTAATTAAAAGGATGAAAGACTAAGAGATAAAGACTTACTAGAACGACTTAACATTATCTTGACTGAATGAATTACTGTCTATCAACAGCAGGCAATCTTTTTTTGGATCCTCAAATTACATAAGTCAATAGGTCAGAACTACTAACTGGGTCCCCATATACAGACACATACTCCTGCACTCTGGGTGAACATACACACTAAGGCTTTAATCTTTACTCTTCCCACAATGCTGCGTAGTTGAGGTTAAAGTAAGCTTAATGTAACTGAGATGGCTTTTTTCTACTGATATTATCATAGCGAGAAAAGAAAAGGCACAACTGCAAAGTGTTTCTGGCAGTGTAAAGGGAATAGTGAGACTGGCCTTTGTATAACTAAGCAGAAAAGACTGCCAAAACCTGCCCACCTCTGGAAGAGATGGGGAAAAAAAATCAGACCAGATATAAGGTAATTATAATTGCACTTCCTAATTATTTTCTTCCTTGATTCAGGAAGACATTTAGAAAATAATGCTCAGACTTAGTTATGTCTCTCAGTTTACATTATCAAATAATATATAATGGTATTTCTTTACTGATTAAAAAGCTAGTATTCTATCATCTCTTACATTTTATTACAGAAACTACAGTATTGACAGCTGGCAAGCCTTTGAAAGAGTTGAGAAGATATTAAAGCAAATAGCTGCCTTTAATCTGAAAGTAAATCCAACTGAAATGGGGAGGCAGGAAATAGAAATGTGACTTTCTTAAAAGTGATAGCTATAATCCATCTGCTGCACGTACAAATAAGTAGAGAGATAGAACTTAGAGTAAGACAAGACCTAAATGCTGTTGCTGCTGTGTTAGCTCAAGAGAATATTGCTGAGACTTCTTCTTATGAAAGTCAAGAGAGGTGTGCCTGATTGGACCACATGCTTAGGATACAGAATAGTAGAGTTGGAAGAGACCTTGGAGGTCTTCTAATCCAACCCCTTGCTAGAGCAGGAGGCCCTAAACCATTTCAGATAAATGGTTGTCCAGTCTCTTTTTTGAAAGTTTCCAGTGATGGGGCACCCACAACCTCTGAAGGTAAGCTGTTCTTTAGTTGACTGCTCTCATTGTTAGAAAATTTCTCCTTAGTTCTAAGTTGCTTTATTTTATTTATTTTAGTTCTGGGTTGCTGATTTTGTGTTGCTTCATGATGCTGTTCATTGTGAAGCAACACAAACATCAGAATATTTTTTTTTTTTTGCTTTTTTGCTCTTATCTATTCAAGATTCCACTAAAGCTCTTGATGTTTGAGTAAGCAAAGCAACTGACAGATGTTTCCAATCTATCTGTGATTTTTAAGGTGCAGATTTTTCTCCCACAAGGCTGGAATAACTGATGGCAAAACGGATTCAGTGAACAGCCAATTGGGCTGCTGTTTGGCATTCTTCAGCCTGAAAACTCACAGACATCCTTTCCTCATAGTGTACAACATGCCCACATATTGGAGGTTATGATGAACTTGAGGACTTGTTCAAACATTTTTCTCCTTTTGGCAATGCAAGCATAAGCCTTTGTTGAACTTACTCCCAATGTGTCTGCACTGAATTTTCAGGAATTGGAGAGCATTGTGTCTTTGGACATCATGTGATTAATGAGAAGAAGAAAAAAATCATCATCCGTTACAAGTGTCTCTTGAGAGAAGACAAGGTGCAGGCAGCCTATTCTTTTGAAAACCAGCCTATCGTGCCTTTTCTAATAAAGGGCTTAGCAGCAGGGTTATAGAAAAGTATGATTTTAGACAACCAATAATTTTGTATCTGTCCCTAAACTTCTGCTGGAACCTCCCTTATCCATTTTACTCCTAACTGGAGACAGAATCTATGTCATCCTTTTTCAGTACATGATAATAGCAAAGGAACTTCTCTACATTTTTCTATTAGAAATTGTTTTAAAGATTATCTTTATCAGGTTGCTGGAACCATAAGTTTTTCAAGATGGTACCTTCCAGGTACTCTGGACTACAGCTCATCATCTGGCTGGGCTGAGGATTAAATGCCGTGCCTTAATTAAGGTACAATATTGTGGAACACATTTTTAAAAACTAGAGTAGGAAGAGAAAGAACGTGGGGATTACTTTTCCTGCCAATCTTGTAAGTTCTTACTTTGTAGTGACTCCTATTTGGAATCAATTTTTAAACTTATTCATTTCCTTATATACAACTAAATATTACTAAAAACTATGACGATTAATACAATTTAGCAGATCTGCCTAAGTTTTAAATTTCTTATTGAACAGAGAGGCTTCCAAAGGATCATCATTAAGCAAGGTAGTTTTTAGGAGACATGCTGGAAATTTGCATTCTTCAATGCATCCACTTACAGTATCTTTGCTTTAAAACTGTTTTTAAACACTTTGTTCTAAAACTTGCCCTGTGACCAACTTGCAACTTAAAAGCACATTCTCATAAAATGACTGCTGAGATACTTAATCAGAAAGATGAAATAGAGATGTCATGAAGTTGGCAATCGCACCTACTTATTGCACAA
This sequence comes from Pantherophis guttatus, assembly GCF_059756535.1. Lineage (NCBI taxonomy): Eukaryota > Metazoa > Chordata > Lepidosauria > Squamata > Colubridae > Pantherophis > Pantherophis guttatus. The sequence continues at coordinate 201,655,256 of NC_142063.1, read as the reverse complement.
TAAAAAGTAATCATAATCTTTTTCATTTCATATAATTCCACATGAATTTGCATAACCACTATCTAACAGAAGAATTTAAATCTTCCTGGATATTTTTTTTTCACTATAACTATTATACTAATGTGCTCATCTTCTTGGAGTCCTCTGATTAGCTGATGTTCATGAAAATGTGTACTAAAGAACAGAATATTGTTCTTCATGGCAAAAAAAGTTGATTAACTTTCTGTGAATTCATATGAAGTGAGCTACTACACAAAGGCTTCTATTTTTGCTGCTCCAATGACAATACAACCCCACAGATACTGAACATAACTCAGCAGCAGGGTCCTCCTCTACACCAGCATGCATAGTTTATGTAATGCAAAAGAAGATACAAGCATGTCACACAAGTTATGGAGTCCTACAGAGCCTTACTCAATAAATACAAGCTAAGATAGCGCTCAACCTTGGGAACATTGAGAAATGTGTGGACACTCACTTCAACATGCTGGCTGGGAAATCCCAGGAGTTGAAGTCCAAACATTTAAAGTTCCCAAGGTTGAGAAACAAGTTGGTGAGATATGAGCCACCGTGGTGCAGTGGTTAGAGTGCAGTACTGCAGGCTACTTCTGCTGATTGCCAGCTGCCTATAATTTGGCAGTTCAAATCTCACCAGGCTCAAGGTTGACTCAGCCTTCCATCCTTCCAAGGTGGGTAAAATGAGGACCTAGATTATTGGGGGCAATATGCTGACTCTGTAAACAGTTTAGAGAGGGCTATAAAGCACTATGAAATGGTATATAAGTCTAATTGCTATTGCTATAAACAGAGGAGCAAAAATAGATATGGGTGCTTGTTTTAATTTTAATTTGTCCAGTTTTTTTTTTCTTCCTTCTCTCCTTATTTCCTACACAATAGCCTGTAGGGGATCACACTTGGCAAAGTTCAAAAACCACTCAAAAATATTCATGGGAAATTTGTAGTCTTGGAGACATAGATCACTTATCCCTATTTAAGGGTTCAACAGATTTCACTTTAAACTCTTACTCATTCTGAGAGTGAAAGAGAGACAGGTCGTAGGATGAAATGTAATATAAGAAAGAGTAACTTAAAGACTTGTTTCCATAAATTTAATATAGTTTTTTTTATCAGAAATTGATTATGTATTACCTATATGATGATGTCACCTATACAGAACAGCTCCATTTAAAGCAGAAAAAATATTCAACAATGGTCAGCTAATTAAAACTGTCTAGGAATGAAAGATACAATCTTCCCATGCAATTTGTTTTTCAGACACTGAATATGAAATCTCTTCTATTTTACAAAATAAATAACAATCTTTGTTTTTAGAGGAAGGCAGATAAGTTGTCTGAAAACAGGGGAGTATGATCAACAGCTGAAGTAGAATTCAATTAAGTTCAACTTGCCATTTGGCCACATCCACTGTATTCTGGAGTCAAAATGGAAATAGTTTTGACTGTTTCAAACTTTTCATTATCTTCAGAGGAAAGAAATAAACTTGTAAAAGAAAACCCAGGTTAAAACAAAACAAATTTTGTTTTATGCCAGCCCTATTAGAATTATAATTTCATCAAGAAAACCTATAGAGAAAACTCCCATTACCGAGTTAACAGGAAGGAACTGTATTTCTTAAATTCTTTGCACTTAGTATTCCTCCAAATGTACTATCAAAATCAAGCAGTGCATTATAAATATGCAACAAAGTTACAAATAAGATGCAAACACTAGCATCCTAATGTTTTCATTTAATTACCCTTGAAACGCATTCTATTTAATATTCATTACTCAAAAGCCAATTTAAAAGGGAAAGAGGTGATGGTACTTATTCAGAAAGACATGCTTTCATTCACAGCAATAGTTATCTAATATACGGAAGTTAATAAAGCAGATTAATCTACAAGTCCCTTTAAGCCATCACTGAGTTTAGAACAACTGCCTCTTTGACCTTTAACCCTCCTGCTGTGCACCAGTAGCAGGTGCCAGCTGCGCTAAAATGACGGCTGACGTGGTTGAACGCAAAGGTCTTTTCTTACTTTGCTTCGACCAGCAGTTGACCCTGTAGGAGCAATTATTTCATCTGCGGGCCTAAAGGGTACAAAAAACCAGAAACTGATAAACAAAAAGCATATAGACACCAGCTGTCTAGCCTGAGGGTACACCTCGTCCCATTGACACCTCTAGCAACTTTTTTTTTTTTGAAAGCCGAATTATACACTTTTTTGTCTCCATCCACATGGACTTTGCCACAGTTGTGAACGTCACTCCTGCTGCCCACAAAACTGTATTGTTAACTGTTTCATATGCTTCATTTAGACAGTAATAGTCCTATCAAAATGATTTAACTCCATGTTTTAAGGGATGCAAATGATTTAAGTAGCTAGAACAGTCCACAAAAAGACTTTGGAATAAAATAGATTATTCTGTAAACCCTTGTGCTCATCATTTAGGTAAGTTGTAATTTTTACCCAAGTTTTTGCATAAGTTGAAAGACATTTGCCTTATATCTGCATCAAAACTTCTGGAAGTATTGTTTTGTATACAGGGTTACTCTATCAAGATGAGTAAGAAATGTAAATTGTTTTAAGTGCAAAAGTAGAGCAATCAATTTATAACAATTTACATGTATTGTCAAGGTTAGTTTCTTTAAAATTATTGATGATATTAAACTATCAATCAATAGCTGAAAAGCTCAAATTAATGTCAAACAATAAAATAAATGGCATTGGGATTGAATTTTAGTTCATTCAATATGGTGCTTTTTCTGGTTCTGTAATCACTCAAATCTCAGCTGATTTGGCCCATAGCTGTTATATTTTTGTTCTTCATTTTTTTTTTTAAAAAAATGATAACACTGGTTTACATAATTAAATCCGATAAAATTGTAAACAGAGATACAATAACCTAAACAAGTAAAAGCTGCCATCCAAAGATTATTAAGCATCCAAAGATGCAACTGACTTTTTGGGTTTTAAGGCTTACAGTATTATGTTTCTTTACTTTAATTTAAATATGTGAAAGTTTACCCACCGATTTCCCCCCATTATCTCAAGTATGAGAATTACATCTTTTTTTCTTAATCTAAGGAACATCTTTTTGGACTGAGCTTCATGGGAATTCATGGTATAATTTTCTAACCTAACTCCAATGTTGTGTATAGTAATATTAAAAAGCAGGGAGAACATCCCCAATTTAGAAGAGAGCCTGGACTGACATCACTCTCTTCTTTATGTAAGCTCATACAGTCGTAATTTCTGCTCAACCTAGGATAGTATAAATACACATATTTTAGTTTGATTTGGTTTTTAAAGTAAAGCTTTCTTCAAAGTCACATAATTGCTACACACCAATGCAGATGACCTATTGTGCACATATTAATTATCTATTATTACCACTCTGCCCCATTCCCATTTCTGTCAAATGCTAGTGAAGCTATCTAACTGAATGGCAGTTTAGTGCAGAAGCAACTACAAATGTCAGCTGAAAAGGTTTCACTACTTAAAAAAAAAACCAGTCACTCTATCATGCTGGCATTTTCCCCTCGCCCCTGAGGGGGGGTGGGAATAATAAAGACAGCCACAAAAGATAAGGGGCACTGAACATTTCACTAAATCGAAACAGACAGTCGAAATTTTACTAATTTTGAAAAAGATCACAGTGAAACACTACAATCCCTATATTAGTGTTTTGCCTGGTAAGGCAGACTAATTTTTAATTGCTTGATAAACTATACACCGTTCCTTGGTATGCTGCTACTTCACTCAGTTTACTATCACTAAGAGCAGCCAGAACTTTAATTGCAAAGAACAAACCATGCAGTATTAGAAACTGTAAAAATATGAGCTACCATAAAGAGGGGTAGCTGAGTAAGACTGAATTGAAATATGAGATGCATGAAGTGAAAATGTGTATTTTCACTTTTTAAAAAAATTTAAATTGCATAGTAAAGATTAACAAAGTTTCTATTTACATCATAGCAACTTGTAAGAGTTACAGTTTATACAGGCTACTCAAATGTTAGTTGATTAAAATTTAAGGCTTTTTTTTTTTTAAAGAACAGTTGGACGGCACTGACTTTTGTTTAATCTTTATAGAAACTGAAGCATTTTTAACAAAAGAACAAACAAGCTGACAAATGTTTAAACAGACCATGTTTCACTGCACTGCAAAATAAAACATTAGCACTAAAAAGTGAGACTGATAGGAATACGAAGCAAAAGACAATCATATATCCAAATTACAAATTATGCAAATAAGTGTGTATGTCCTTTCATTTATTTACGGAGAATGTATAGTTTCATTTATGCAAGTAACAACAATCCCACATGCTTTCTATTTAGATTTCATTTCATCAATAAAACTGGCCGATAAAGCCAGTAAAATCTTAAAATGCATTTTTCAATCCTACTATGTGTTCCATGCTCGAGTTGCTGTTCTATGTTGAAATTGTAGAAGTGCCTTTTGCGTAAAATTCTTAATAACACTTTATGTTTTAAATGCTTCTAAATACACGTACAATACTAGTATTTCTAGACTCAAGACTGTAGCAGAGAATCAGCTTTTTGGATAAACCAAGGGAGCCAAACAATGATGCACTGGAACACTCAATTTTTTGCTATGTGATCATATTAAGGCACTGAACTCTCTCATAAATTATTTGCAAAGGTTGCTCATCCTTTGTGTTAAGACATTTTTCCTAATCTACTTCTGAAATATCTGGAGGCATAACTCCTTCGGGGAGGGGGGAGGAGTGCAGTGCGACCCAGTGATGAAAATGGTGGACTGGGAAATCGTAGGTTCAAGTTGACCCTCAGACTGGGAAGCTCACTGGGTGAGTTTGAGCCAGGCATACTCTCTCAGTTCAGCCTACTTATTATTGCGGGCGGGTGTGTGTGTGTGTGTGTGTGGAAATGATAGAGGGAGAACGATGCACGACATGCTGCCCTTGAATGGTGGAAGGGAAATCTAACAAATAAATGAATAAGAGGAAGTGGCAAGGACTACGTGGAATCTAGTGGTGTGGCTAGGTGCAAAGTGGATTATGAAGCCACTAGTTTCCCACAGGTGATGTTTTTCTGGCTAGGCTTGCTGCCCAAGGATGCTATACCTCTGAATCACTAGGAAGTCGCAAAGAGATATTCTGTACCACTATCTATTGTCAACTTTCCTTTCCTCCTTTGATTTATCTCAACTTCGTATGGACATAAATTAGCCGTCAGTTGGTGTGAAACTGTGGAGGAACTTCATCAACATTTGTGATCTGTCTCAATTCTATTATTAGGTCTTCTTTATCCTCATAAGAATAATGCCAATTGGTTGTTTAACTATCATAGATCTTCTGCTGCTGCAAAAGGTTAAGATGGCCCCATCTGTAACTTACCTTATACTACGATAGTCTCTTTAAAGAGCCAACTGTAACCCATTTCAAACTACACATAGCTATTGATCTCATGCTACTCTTACAACAATAATCCAGCAGCCCGAAGGATAGCAAAACAGGATAGTGCAAGAGTATACCGAGTTATTTGAAATGGCTTTTAAACCCTATAATTTAAGAGTACTTTCCCCCTAGTTCCACTGAAATACTACCCATAAGTCTACGTTGCTATTAATCAATCAAAAATAAGATGGATGAGGTACAGGATACTTGAACTTAAATTTCTGCAATATTTTTAAACAGATAATCCAGCAATATTGTCATATAGCAATGTATTAAAATGCATTTTCATGTGCTTAATTACAGGTAGCCCTCGAATTACAACAGTTCACTTAGTGACTGTTTGAAGTTACAATGACATTGAGAAAAGTGACTTATGACCATTTTTCACACTTACTTTCCATGGTCACGTGACTTAACATTCGGATGCTTGGCAACTAACTCACATTTATGACAGCTGCAGTGTCCTGGGATCATGTGATCACCTTTTGCAACCTTCTGACAAGCAAAGTCGATGAGGAAACCAGATTCACATAACAACCATGTTACTAATTTAACAGCTGCAGTGATTCACTTAACAAATGTGGCAAGCAAAGCCGTAAAATGGGGGCAAAACTCACTTAACAAATTTCTCACTTAGCAACATAAATTTTAGGCTCAATTGTGGTCATAAATTGAGGACTACCTGCATACTTTTCCCCAATTAATTCAACACTTATGATGTGCAAATATTTAGCGACAGATCTTTCCTGCTTTAAAAAGAGACATGATGTAACAGTGTTTCCATCAAAGCAGACAAATTGGGAGAATATTTAGCTTCATTGCATCACTTTAAAGAACTGACAAGTCTCTTTAAGCTCACAGTACAATTAGTCATTAGGGCCTAGTTTTCTAGCACTGTTAAGCAATTTGTAATAACCCTTTTGTTTTAATAGGGTTAGGCATTACTTACAAGACACAGCTGTCTAGAAAACTGAAACCTCTCGTTGTGAAGCAACGGTCTTGTTCATTTGGCTGCATGATAGTCAAATCAGCTCTAAAGCTATGGTTTAATGGCCTGCCGATGAATAATCAATGGATCACTTTTCATCTGAGTGTGAAAATGAGAATAATCTAATTCACTGTCCCTTTGGTAAGATGCAAAGCCTAGGGTTCTATTTCTATTCAGGGGCTGATTTATAACCCAATGGAAATCTGATGTAAACATATAATCAATGAGTCCCATCATTGTTGATAACCGCCCCCAACTGGCTCACTCCCTCATCTCAAAGAGCCATCCCTTTAGGCTATTAGCTTTATCCAGCTAAGTCTTTCTACTACTCCTGCCTGCTGCTTTTACCTTGCCCATTTGTTCAGACCAGCAGAGTCAGAAGTAATTTTATACGCAGCAGAGAGCGGGTAGAATTGATTTTTCACTCAGCACTCAGTTCCCATCTGAATAATTATCAATTTTACTGCCTCATAAAGGGAAGAGTCAAAATTTCAAATCAATTCAAAAGAGCTTCTGAGAGTAGAGAAACTGTACAGAAGGAGAGAGGTCAAAATTGGCAATGACCTCGGGAGATGATGTCAGGTATTAGTACACTGAATGGTTGACATCAGAAGCACTCAATGCAGTGTGACTTGTGCTAATGCAAATCATATTTATGCTGACTACTGGAGACTGGTCATAAATATTTAAAAGAGTACCTGAAAGCCTACATTCAAACTAAATATAATGTATTCCACAGATTGTGAAGCTAATAAAGACATATCATACCTTATTCATATGCTATAAATTTTAGGATTGCAAAGTATCATTGACACAAAATAGAACATTAAGGTCATAAGAACAGCAAATGTAGGAAAATCTGGGTTTGAGGCCAACGTACCTGATCTTCCTGATTACACAGCTGAACTTTAGAGTGAGGTTGTAATGCTGGGCAACAGGCAAATGTGAAATACATTTCTAGGTTCTCATCAACTTTTATTCTACTTGAATAGAGTGATTACTCCAGGAAGTTGCAATATAAAACAGTGATGGCAATGAATCACCGAGGATAGTAATAACGGTCCTATACATACTTAAATATTATGCTATGTATTACTTCTCAATTTATTTAGAGGCAAAGATCACCCAAAGTAATCGCAGCAATAAATAAGAAGAATAAATCTTGTACACTTAAATGGCAACCATATTGCTGGTACCTCATCATCAGCACAATCTTCAGGTTACTGAAGATCATGAGAACTCTACAAATGTTACTGTGATTTGATTACATCCATAAATTTAAGCAGTTATTTCAGCGAGATCCTTGCTAACAGGGATCTACTTGAAATGCTGACCCGTCTGTTATTTGGAAGCACATTAAATCTTTTATCAAAGTACATTCTATCTCATATTAGTATTAGAGAAGCGCAATTCCAATTGATGTTTTATTTTCTCATGATATTTTCATTATTCTAGCAAAAAACTATTTTGAAAACAAGATAATATGAAAATACTTTAATGTCAGGGAATCATTAAGTTTAAAAGCACCACTGGCTACTCTGTCCAACCCCTTGCTCAATGCAGAAATCTAAATTAAAGAAACCCTGTCAATCCAGTCTTCATTGGAAGACATCTAACAATGCTAGTTTTTGTTGCTACAAGTTGACTTTTTAAAAAACTGACAACTATATGCCCAATAAACTGGGCAATGCTTCAGATCTGACTCCAAAATATGGCTTCAGTGCATGAAAGAGCAATAATAAAGCACTTGGCAACTCATCGAAGCAGCTGCTTCTGTTTCCTCACAATTCTGGAAACAAAAATATTTGCTTTAAAGAGTCACTGACAAATACTTTATTCATGCATTGGTGTGCTCCAAAGCAGTTTTTCAAAACTGATTTAAAGTAGTGCATGCCACAATGCGTAAACAATTGCCCTTATAGGGAAGATACAAAAAGCTTTGATAAATCTATACAGTATTCAAAATGCAGCCATCTATCTGATTAGAAAGGCTTAAAAAAGGCTTCTTTTAACATTTTCAGCCTGTTATAATGCTTTTTTTCACCACTACAGTATTCACTGTAAACATTTTCACTGACTATTCCACCCAAAGACAGTTATATTCCATTGTATGTAAATGCTTCTAAAATTCTATAATCTCATCAGTTCATTGACGTATTCCTGGGTCACTGAACTCACACAACTGAGATGCTTTGGGGGACAATGCAGAACTTACGGGGCTGACTGAAATGGGTTCACTAGTAACTGCAGTGGTAAAACTTAGAGAATTGCATTATTAAATGTAAAAAAAAATCTTTTAAAAAGAAAGTTCAGAAAGACAAAGGCAAAATAGTGTTTTTGAGTTTACCTGCTGCAGCACCTCAGAGTTTTGCTGCATGAAATGCAGTAATCTTTGCCCGTCTTGGGAAATCTCCCTGATTCTCAGGGGTTTCTTTCCTTCTTTTGCTATGTGCTTGAAGAGATAGGTAACAATGTAGTCCAAACTTGCACAACAGCTAGAGGAGACAATCGTATCTGAACATTAAAAGAAAAGGAAACACAACATTGCAATTTCTGAAATAATTTCACTATCAACAACCTACATTGAAATGGGATTACAGAACTATAATAAGGGTAGATGGGACTGTTGCTCTTACTCTGTTGTTATAACATATTCCAAGTAGATTTCGCTATGACAATCCCTTATCTTTCACTCTACTGCAGCACAGAGAGAGCTTTTACACCCTACTGGCTGGTGTTCTGCCTGGTTTTACGCACTCCTGCTGGCTGTTACAAATTCAAGGACTCCAGCTGTTTCCTTATTGCTATGAAATTATGAATTCTGAAGAGTTTGTACTTGGGGGAATAAGAAAAAAATGTATTGTTTTTGCAGTTTTAATCTGCATGGTCAGAATAAAAATACATACATAGATTAAATACCTGTGGCATTCACAGATACTTTCAATACCAATACTGAAGAAGTGACTCAAATTTCTCTACCACCATAAATATTAAAAGGCAAAAGATTAATACAATCTGGAGAGAAATCACAATATAAATTGCATTTATATGGAAAACAAAATATCCAGATGACATAAATGTTGGAAAACAAAATGAATAACCAGCCCTCCTTCCCCAAGAAACCAAAAGCAAAACAATTGAAAATCAACCATCCCCCATGAAATATGTAACTTGTAGAGTTTAATTTTTATCATTTGGTTGTTATGAAAATACAAATAAAACATATTTTTAAAAAACTTGTGAGAAATAGAACAGCAAAGGACCACCTTTACTTACTATATTTAAAGCAAAATATTATAACAATAAATTCCTGTTTTTTAATTTACAGTTTGCAAGGTACCCTATTTCCCTCAAAATAAGACATCCCCTGAAAATAAGCCCAATTGGGCTTTTGAGTGCATGGCAATACGGCCAAGCGTTTATTTCAGGGTTCAAAAAAATATAAGACAGGGTCTTATTTTTGGGGAAACACAGTAATAGGCAACTATTCTGTGCAATACCATAACAGCAAAATAACTGTGGATGTGTTATACAAATCAATCTCAGAATCCACTATTACTCAATGTTTGACAATTTTTAAAGGGAATATTATTTATATTTATACTCATCTCAGCCAGCAGTTTTGATATAAAACATGTGTGAATCACAAACATGTTGTATCACGTTGTTTCAGTACATGCTATTCAAACTGTGCATATTTCTTTTCACTTATTAGCAAGTGATTGCCTGCAACTACTTTGCAATCTTCTAGCTATTCACTTCTTACAGACTCAGCAACCTTGTCATTCATGGAATATACAAACTTCTTTAAATACATCACAGATTTCTAAAGTATTGTTTCTATTATTAGTTTTAGGAGCAGTCATTCTTTTATACTAGTGGGTATAGTTAAGCACATATTTGTGAAAGGAAAAAATACTTGGAAAGAATACTGATGGTGCAATAGAAATAAAAAGTGTATTTATCAATATTTAGGGGTTCATTCAGCTTCCAGACGAGGACAAAACCACAGCCCTGATTAATGCAAATATAGATTATTTTCAGATCTTGTATTACTGATTTTGGATTCTTTGTTTGTGAATGATATATACATGTGCACAAGCATTAGTGTTAAAATACTGCTTATCTGAAGGAGAATTGCAAGGTATATGATAGACTCAATTAAGTGTATCCCCTTAAACTGTGATAAGTGGAAGCTTGCCAATATTGCAGTGAGTATTTGAAAACTTCCCTCTAGGCACAGAATGTTGATCTGTGCCAGTTCTGGTTTCTAAATGTTGTTTTGAAGTTTACTTCTCTTTCAACATCACTGCAATCTATTTTTTTTCCTTAGCTAAATTCTCCTGGGATGTTAAGAAAGATTTTGCAGACAATTTTAACCACAATTAGTCTCAAGACTCTCTTCATTTTACCACGTACGAAACATTCCTCTGAATTTCTGACAATCCCCATTTCCACTGGATGCAAACTGAAGCTAATATTTGTCTCTGGTTTCTTCATCTGTAAAATACATCCACTCTGATCCTTTTCAGAATAGGCCACAATAACATGTCTTTTCTATACCATGCTGCTTGGAACGGCGTATGTGATTGTCCAATTCAATTATTCAATTATTACACAAAGCTAACAAGGGAAAATTCATAACATTTCTCTTTCTTAATATTTAGATGCATTTGGCTATGTTTTAGATATGCAATATTCAGAATATTGCAAAAAGCAAAATGCAAAATAATGCTAAACCTCTGGTGTCAAAAAGTTGCATATGAATTCTATGTCTGTTGTGGGAATCAAGGCACTAGGCCTTGGAATGTTTGTTCCACAGCATATCAAAAAGATAAGGTAATGTTGTATTAACAAAAGGTGAGAAAAAGAATTCATGGTTAGTCTCAGTAATCACTTGTGTCCCTATCTACAATATATGTATTGCTTTTGTGAGGAAATACTCAGATGATAGTTACTCTGGATGTTGAAAGAAAGGAAGTCCAAGTAAAGATTTCCCACAGCAATTCTCTCTCTAAAGAGCATGATTTAATATTTATAAATGCTCAATTGTGCATTTTGCCCAAGAGTTAAATGTTTTAAGTACTCAATAATGTGATCAATTTTAATTGTCCACTTTTTTATTTATTAGAATTCATTTACATGGAAGAGCTTGACTTTGCTTTCCACTAAAGTTGAATCATTATTCAAGCAGGCGGGGGAGGAGAGGAGGAGATAGGACAATATCAAATAGCCCTATCCAATCTAATCTGATTCCAAAAAGGGGATGGTAGTTTTCATAGTCGTTCAAGATTAAATGTATTTAATCAGGGGTATCACTGATTCTTTTCCAATATATTCCACAGATCTACTGCAGTACATAATTGAAGGTATTGTAGTGAAACCTTTATACAGATACACAGAGGATGAATTGGTGAAGCTCTGATCCCCTAGTGCAAGCAGGAAAACATATAGTCCAGATTAAATAAATGTATTAGTTTGTGTGAAAACTATCAGGTTTTCACCTCTCTTGTTTACGTCAGACTCCTCTCTAAATTATGTTAAAATCCTGTACACAGATCTAGAATTGTTTATTTATTTAAGAATATGTGTATGGCCGCCCACTCACTCTCAGCGACTCTCTGTTTATGTGCATATTAAGAAGCATCTGATCCATTATGTTTTCTTTACAAGTTTCTTTCCCTTTGGTCGCACAGGAAAGCAATGAACACTTTGAAAGGTATCTAGAAATGCATATTTCATAAGCATGTTTTGCCGTACTTTTAAATCAATACTTTGACTATTTGTTTGAAAATTGAATAACACAAAGTAAATCACTAACGTCCATTTAAAAACGCTCTAAACATGCTGATACCATACAAGTACGTATTTATTTTCTTCTTTAAGTGATCTTAGCAGCGCAGTGGAGAGGTTTATCTGTTCATGAGGATGCAATTTAAGTATTAAGAGCTACTTATATTTTCCCATAACTTTATATCAAAGATGCTTGAGACATTCATTTTTCTTCTCACTGTATGAATGTAACAGGGGAAGATGTTATGCAAGACCCCTATTCTGATTTTAATGGACACAGAGGCATTTGCTGAAGCTGAATAGAATCCTTATTGCATTTTACTCAGGTTAGGTAGACAAGCAGATTAAAGGGAGGAAAACACAGGAGGAGGAGAAAAATGACAATTGTTGCTGTTGGAGAAACAAGCAAGAGAAAGGTGGAATAATGCCTAATATCAACCTGAAATTTATATTTCAACGAATTTCTCTTTTCATGAGAACCAAGGCGTTGCTGTCTAAAAAACTTACTTCGGCATTTTATAAATGTATGTAACTGGAAGAATTATTTGGCAAGTGGCAACACTATTGTGCATGACAGTTTAAGACAGTGGTGAAATGTAAAATTTGTTACTACCGGTTCTGTGGGCGTGGCTTGGTGGGGGGGGGGTAATGTGACTGGGTGGGCGTGGCCAACTTTTTTTTTTTTTAACTTTTAAAAGCATTTTTTCTACAACCTCTTCGGCCGAAGAGTTTGTAGAAAAAATGCTTTTAAAAGGCTCTGACGATCCCAGCTGAGCTGCGCAATCATCAGAGGCTTTTTTTTTTTTTTACTTTTAAAAGCATTTGTAGAAAAAATGCTTTTAAATGTAAAAAAAAAAAAAAGCCTCTGATGATTGCGTGGCTCAGCTGGGCATGGAGGGGGGCAGGGATTTCTGCTACCTGTTCTCCGAACTGTCCACCGCCATCATTACCGGATCGGGCGATCCGGTCCGAACCGGGAGCATTTCACCCCTGGTTTAAGAGCTTTGTTTTGTTTATGATGAAGGGAAATGATTTAAGTGAAATGCTCTCTGATCTGTTTCCCTTTACCAAAACCCAAATTACCTCTTCTCAAAATACTCAATTTTGAAAGTAAACAAGCCAATCTGTTTAACATTTAATAATAATAGCTTGCAGAAAATATTAAGCTTTCATTTTTATTATGAATGGTAGTATATAATCTACAAAAGCTTTACATGGTGATTAGTAAGTAGGTGTCATAAGAGGTAGTCCTTGATTTACAACCCCAATAGAGCCCAAAATTTCCGTTGCAGTTGTTAGGTAAGTTTTGCACCGTTTTATGATCTTTTTAGTCACAGTTGTTAAGTAAATCACTGCAGTTGTTAAGTAAATCATGTGGTCATTAAGTGAATCTGATTTCCCTCATTGACTTTGCATGTACGCCACCCAGGGTCTTTGCATTAGATGGGTGGCTACAGAAATGTGATAAAGCAATCAATCCATCAATGCATTCATTGTCTGGAACTATGATACCCACAGTATTTCCATTCACAATTTCTTTTAAAATAAGTTTTAAGATGTAGGTTTTCATATTTTTTTTCTTCTGTTTAATTCATGTTATATTCTATGTCAAACATTTTGGTGAGGCAAGGGGGTAAAACAGCAAAACCTTGTTAAGAAAATGAAATAACAGAAAAATTACTTTAGTAAACGACAAATGCTGACTAACAGTTGTCTTCATTTCTAATAAAACGTAGGATGTCTGTTTCTTACACTACCATTCAACATTTGCACATCCACAAGGCCATTATGTATTTAATACTCACAAAGTATTAGCTACTATTTGTGTACTTCAATTACTTTATGATTTGAGCCAGGGTGAAATCTAAAATTTTTCTCTACCGGTTCTGTGGACGTGGCTTGGTGGGCATGGCAGGGGAAGGATACTGCAAAATCTTCATTCCCACCCCACTCCAGGAAAAGGATACTGCAAAATCTCCATTCCCACCCCACTCTGGGGCAGCCAGAGATGGTATTTGCCCGTTTTCCGAAGTACTCAAAATTTCCGCTACCGGTTCTCCAGAACCTGTCAGAACCTGCTGGATTTCACCCCTGGATTTGAGGTTTTAAAAATAGTATTTACAGTTTTGTTAATTAAAAAAAAAAGACTGATATTTGGTTTCCTCATTTAACTGTCTTTCAAATATCCAATACCACAACAATAGGAACTGTTATTTTATGTTTACATAAAATATGGATCTATTTTATAGGGAATTGCACTTGGATCAGAAAGCCCATAATTTAATCCCAGCTCACATATTAACTTAATGGAGAATCTGAAACTGCTACCTTGTGGATTGTTTCCATGTTGAATAATTGTAGCAATGGTGACAGGCTTAATCTAAGGATTTAGGAGACAAACAATGGGAGAGGTCTTTCTGACAAAAGAAGTAGAAAAGTGTAAGAAAATGTCACTGAGAAAAGTGATGGAACTGATTTTTGAGGGCAAACTCCATCACGTGGGAGGACTGCAAAATTATATTGATTGATGTCCTTCATAAACCAATTGGTGTGTGTGTTTGTATATGTGTATGCATGTACTGGTATGTGTGCATGCATGCATATCTACCTCCACTATATATATAAAATGCATATTGTTTTTTTTAAATCTGTACTGAGAGTAATATAGACTTTTTTCCCCTTAAGGATTTTAATCTCTTATGAACGGATTATTTTATTTCAAGGCTTAGAGCAACCGGTTTTCACATTAAAAAATACTGATATCTTCGGTAGATTTATTTTCCATAATTTCATTGAAAACTTAAGTAAACTGTTCTACACTTACACATTACTATGAATCATCCGATCAGTTTTCCTCATAATAGGAACAAAGCATTTTAGTCTATACTATATTATTGGTGTTCTGGAGTATATGCTTCTCATTGGCAAAGACTGCGTAATGTTGTGTACTTTTATTGTATTAAGACTTATGGAGCATTATGTCGTAAGTAATTGGAATGTAAAAATGTTTTATGATTCATGTTGTGGTTTACGTTTTTCAAATATTTGGAAATACAACATTAGGAAAGTGTAAAATTCTACATGAATCATAAAACACATTTTTAACAAGTAAGTTTTCAAAGTAATATACCCTTTGTTTAGCTTCCATTGAAAAGAGAGTGTTTTCATTTGAATACCCTGAAAAGAAAAAAGAATATTATTGGACAATACATTTTTAGATTCTTTTCTTTAGCTGAAGATCATGCCCATGTCTACTAGTCTGTAAAAATATCCTTCTGAACACAGGACCATTTAGTCTTAAAAGACTCATGAATAAACAATTATGTGATGCATTGTTATAGTAATTAAATCAAACACCTAATGATTGTGGTCACATTACTTTTGTCTGCTTTAGCATAATTTTACATTCTTCCTTAGTTTATTTCTTTTGTGTACTTACCAAGAGCAGTTAGTCCTTCAGATATCGATGTAAATATATACATTAATACATGTGGCTCTAAGCTGGTGATGAAACTCATGTGATCCTGAGCTAGACACTCCAAAAGTGGGTAGTAAGATTGGCTTAATTTTCTATATTGCTTGGGATAGAAGAGAAAGAGAGAATATGATGCAATAAGAAATTACACGGCTTATTAAAAAAATTACTGTAATGAAACAGAGTTTTACCAATATTATCTACTGTATTTTTATATGAAAAGAAATGTATTATATTCTAGGCAGAATAAACCAAACATAAACCTGACACTATTCAGCCATTTTTTCTGCGAGCTACACAACAGAACGAAGAGCCACAATACAGTAAGGGGCTGAAATGCCCACTGGGAATCTAATCACAGACTGCTAGTAGAATTACAAAATACATATATCTGTGTATTTACTAACCCAGAAATTCCAAATGTATGTAATTATATGTACAGGTGTATAGCTGTGGATCTCTGCAAGTGCATTATTATATGAAAGAGAAAGGAAAACCATGCAGGGTTTCTAAATTGTAATTGAAGAGAGGGCAGAAAGATGCTCCCTTTACTGTATCAACCTAGTAAATCTGAAGTGAATGTATAACTATGCCAGGTGTATCCAAACATATTCGGGCCTGTATTGGCTTCCGTTGTGAAGTAAGTAAAAACTTTCTATTTTTAGAATTTTGATTCTAATAGTAAATTAGAGGCAAACTGAGGCAAACTGAACTTTAAAAAAATTCTAAGCCTTATCATTCTGAAAATATTACTTCAGCTTAAGAGAGATAAAAATTGATCAGGTCAAATATTTTGCAATAACTGAACTGGAACCCTCAACATTATGAAAATGGAAATGAAATTAATATTGAATAAAAGTTTCACAGCTGCTTACTAATGCTTATCCAGTTGTACTGTGCTGCCTATTTTGCATGTCCTTTCCCAAATATATTCTTTGTGGTTACTGCTGTATTTTGCCAAGCTATTTTGATATTTGTATGTAAAAATTCCAATAGTTCTAAATACTTCTCTCACAGTCACACTACCAATTGTGAAATTTTATCATTGTTATGCTTTGTTTTTATGTCAACTGAAGACAGTAAGATAAAATTCCCTAACAGGAGAATTAAAGTGGATACAATGATGCAACTAATCATAAGCAGTAATGCAACTCAGATGAAGGGGAGGAGAAAAATGTAAAAAAAAAAAAAAAAGTAACAACACCCTTTTCTTCTGATTGCATTTCCCATTTCAGATGTTTGTATATCTCCTTTAATAATACTGTCATTGTTTCTCATCTGTTTGGGAACAGCTTTTGGGACATACAATCAAATAAACATGGCATCCAATGCTGTTTTATTGTTTGCCTTGGGAAACCTTGATTACTAATGAAATCTACATTACTTACATATGTACATACACACACACACACACACACACACACACTATGTGTTAGATAATGTGTGTGTTAGATAATTAAAAATTATGGTTTTTAAAAGGTATTTATATATTTAATTTTCTTAAAAATTTGCTTGAGTAAAAGTACTGCAGAGAGAATTCCAAAAACCAAGGTAATTCCTATTAGACTAGGTGAAAATCAGTGCTATACAAGATGTACAGCTTATTTGATCCAGTGGTAAGGTTTTGGTCTTCAGAGAGTTCCCCCTCATTTGTCAGATACTAGTTTGTAAGACTGTCATTTTCATTAAAATCATTCCATGGGAGTTAATGTCAGAGGAATACTGATTGACAACATATCAGCAAGTTTAACTGACAATGTCAAAAACAATCCTACTCCAGGTTTGTGAATTATTATCCACTTAGTAGATGATCTGTGACTGTCTTGATGACATATTATAAATATTTTAAAGTAAATATTCATAACTAGTTAATGAAACTACACATAATATTGTATGTGTAAGAACTACTAATGCATGCATGCAATTGAAACAAAAATAAACTGCACTTAAGTTGTTCTAGATTCCACTCTATCTTCATTTTAAGCCTGTGGTAGTAATACATAATTTGCATAAAGACTCCCAGGATGAATAATTTCTTACTAGCAAGTCACTGTGGGATACTGAAAGCAGCATTTTGACAAAGGCCTGAAGTACATTGTCAAAGTGGTTGTCCCCATACAACTTGAAGACGCCAAAGCTGACATAATTTCCACATAAGGCAGATTTGAGTGCAGAGTAACAGATGGAAATACCCTTGAGTTTCAATGGATAAATCTGATCCTTTGACAAAGTCCCAAGAGATAGGATCTGATTACCTGTTTGCAAGAAAGAAAAACAAAGAGAAACTGACATAAGTAACTGAAAAACCTGGAATCTGTGTTACTTAGCACTTTCACTTAACTGTTGCTTTTTATCATTACTGGAATATTTGTGCTAGATGATTATCAATGGACAGATCATGTGATCTGATGTACATCTAAGACAAATTAAGGGCGGATGTTATTCTGTGACTTGGACTATTTGATATTCCCTTGCTATTAAGTAGTTGTCACTGAATTGTGTACCGTATTTTTTGGACTATAAGACGCACCTAGCTTTTGGGGAGGAAAACAAGAAAAAAAAAATTCCTCTGCCTCTGCCTATCAGCAATTTGCCTCCTTGCAGCAAACAGCAAACAGCCTGGTCAGCTTCAGCAAATCCTGATTTAGCACGAGCAGCTGATTGGCAGTTGGATCTGCCTCCCAGAATACCGCACATCAGTTGTTCCAGGCTGCGGGATCGCCAATGCCCATTGCCACTGTCGCCGCCCATCACCGCTGCCATCTATTGCCGCCTCCGTGGGCCCCATTTTCAGCCTCTGCGCGTCCTGTTTTCGGCCTCTGAGCATCCTGTTTTCGGGATGATGGGGATAGGCGGCGGCAATGACGCACAGTCATTTCCACCCACTTTTTTTTGGGGGGGGGAGTGTGTCTTATACACTGAAAAGTATGGTAAGTTAAAGGAAGAAATTTATTTGCCGGGAAGGGGGGGGCAGGAGGTAAAGCTTTTTAGTATCGGTAGTAAAAATGTGCCAAATTTAAACAGCATTTTAAGAATGAAAAAATAAGCCTTCTTCCATCTTAAGGCCAAATCTAGATTTGGCTAAATAGGAATTGGAAAAGTGTTTGACCTGAAATCAAAGGGAAATTGGATTATCTATTTGTTTATATATATGTAGACTATTTGTTTACTTACCAATAGAATCTCTGAAAGAGAACATTATTATCCAAACATCACTAATTTATCTATGTAGACATTTCACTTGTTTACACTATAAATGTAAGTCTGCCAATCCTTACATTGGTCTTTTGGCAATATAATGATAATATAGTGCTAAAGATATATGGATATCAAAGATTACATTTCTGCATGTCCACATAGAGGTATTGGCTTTTATATTAGAAAGTACTGAGTGTGCCCCAGATCCTGTTTTATATATCCAGAGAAAATCACTTGAAACACTCTTACCCTAGCTTAGCCAACTATTGAAAATGAACTACCCTGAGACAACATATATCTCAAATGATGAACGTTTAGATTATTTTCTACTGCAGAATTTAATATAAGTCTTGTTTGGGGCTTTTCAGGTACTAAACGGATGGAATAGGCTAAAACTGGCACCGCCCACCCCCTCCTTAACATGACATTAGTTGAGATGATTTTGTCAGCTCTGGTACTATCCCTTGAGGGGGAGCAGGAGATCCTCCTGGTCATGGCTACTGGCTTCAGTGGGTGCACTGGCTGTAGTTGTTCTTCAAACAGAATATGGCTACACCAAATGAGGCACTTATCAACCAAGGATAGACTTCTGCAGTATACTCTATACAGAAACAAAGAAAACAGACAGCAGAAAAGACCTAGTGGTCCATCAAGTCTGCCCTTTATTTTTTAATTTTTTTTTAAATTAGTTAATTCACTATTTTTAATTATTTTTATGTTTTATTAATTTTTTTATTTTTAATTTTTGTCGAATGATGGGCATGTGTTTATCCCAAATGTACTTAAACTTAGTTACTGATGATTGATCCACTAGTAACTGAATTATGCGATTGCCTTTGAAGACCATTTAGAAACTATTAGAAACTTTAGAAAGTTGCCGTATTTTTATCTATATTGCAGGACCTGCATTGGTTATCAGTTAATTCCCAGATGCAATTACTTTATACACACACACACACACACACACACACACACACATATATCTGACCAAAAGATCAAAATAGCAAAGTACAGAGGTAATCTAAAATTTAATGTTATGATAAAGTAGTTTAACAAATAAAATTGATAAATTTAAAATTCAATTTTACTGTTGTGCTACTAAAGACCTTGCTTTTATAACCATAGTAAAAAATTTGGCTATTACCTTTATAATGTTAAGATTTTTATGTGCGAGTAAAATTTTAACATATCTAAAAATATGCCTTCCTGACATTGATTTTAAAATAAGCTAGATAATATCCTACTGAAAGTTCACAATGCAATAAAATACGATTTACTGCATCAAGGTCAATACTATGACGGGGAGAGTTTTTGAGAGTTAGGGATCTTTTGAAACCTAGTGTTTAGTATATTTGATAGCAACACATTTAATCTGCTTTTTGAAAAGACTATTATGTATTTAATTAATAATTTAATAATTATTTAATTATTAAATTAATTACATTAATTTAAATGTAAATTATTACAATGTATCATGAGCTGAAAAGTGTATTTGTAATTCATTGCATAAATCACAAGTAAATACGGAACTTTGGGCTTTGCCAATAATTCCTGTCCTTAATTATTCTATAATCTTTGTTTAATCCTATGAAATGCTAAAGTCATATCCTTGCAAAACAAATAATCAGGATTCATACCAATGTGATCAATCTTTTGGGTCACCTGTTTAAACGACATACCTACATAGGAATCAATTGGGATTTCTTGCAGCAGTCCTTCCTTGTTTTTGAAAACGTATGCTTGAACCCAGTGGTGGGATTCAAATTTTTTTACTACCGGTTCTGTGCGTGTGTCTTGGTGGGCAGGGCATGGCTTGGTGGGCGTGTCTTGGTGGGCGTGTCAGAGAAAGGATACTGTAAAATCTCCATTCCCACCCCACTCCAGGGGAAGGTTACTGCAAAATCCCCATTTCCTCCCGATCAGCTGGGACTTGGGAGGCAGAGAATAGATGGGGGCGGGGCCAGTCAGAGGTGGTAGTTACCGGTTCTCTGAACTACTCAAAATTTCTGCTACCGGTTCTCCAGAACTGGTCAGAACCTGCTGAATACCACCTCTGCTTGGAGCCAAAACTTAATAGTTCTTAGCCAAGCTTTTGCTTTCAAAGAGAACTGCTCGATTTCCAGGAGAACTAGAGAATGTGGAACATAACTTAACATTTAACAATTTTATTTGCTGTTGAGTTATTGAAAAGCAATTTTTGCATTAAAAAGCTGTATTGCTAAAGGGATAATACAAGGCCTTCATAGTAGCTTTTCAAAATTACTGCCTTACAATGATGTTGCCAGGACAGAGCATGGTTAAATAAAATGCAAAGACAATTAACATTCTCCACTTGTGTATTCATACGATTTTGAATTTTCTAGTTATACTGTCTGATTTTTTTCTCAAACCCCCCCCCCCCCCATATTTTAGTTTTATTCTATTTGATTTGTAATTTATTATTTTGGCAATACTTGACTAGCATCTCAAGTAGGCATTTCAAACCCAATCTAATACTTGGAAGAAGAATTTTCCGTTTGGTTAATAATGGACAGTGGTCATCAACATATATAATAAAGTTTCCAAATCATTGACTTACATATTAAATAGTGTTAGGGACAGAATACAACCATATTTCACACCATTATTCATTATTTTGTTGCTTATAGGTACACTTTTTCTGTTGTAACTAACATCCATTGTTATTATTATGATGGTTGGTTGCACAGTCAGTCAGATATTTAGACTGGATTTGGCATTTTTATCCACATATCGTGCCCTTTCCAAGGAGTGATGTGCAGATGATGTGGTTTAATATTATTATAATATACAAAAAATATGAAATCACAGCCTTTAAATTGGTGTGGGCATCAAATTCCCAAGAATTCAGATGTCGTAATATACCAGCATAGTATATATGCGGATCCAAGCAGTCTGGCCTTTCCTAATTGAGAGATGGAAATTTTGACAATATACAGATTTTCTAAGTGCCATCCAACTTTTTTTGGTATGGCACTCAATGTGCCATACTAAAATCGCTGTGACCACAACAGTTATGGTAGTTTATCTTTGAATTCCTATTTGGAGATCTTGCTACTTTGTGATCTTCTCCAATTCATTGTCTTCTATTTTATTCTATTATTCTAGTCTTGCATTCTTTCTCTTTTGTTATTATAGTTGATTGCAATTAGTGAGATGTTTAGGCTGGATTTGGCATTTCTATCTACCTATAGAATCCTTTCCCAGGGCAGGTGGATGCTACTTGATGGTGTTAAAGGTATCACCACAGGATGTAAGGTGTTCAAATAAAGCTGCCTCTTGCAAATGACCGACAGTGATTTTGTCAATGCCAATTGTGTTCAAGTGGTGTTCCAGGTATTTTGGGATTGCATCTCTAATTATTATTGTTGGTTACACAGTCAGCCAGATGTTTAGACTGTGCATGGTATTTTTGTCCATCCTTTGAGTCTTTTAAAACGATCTGGCATTATTATTATTAATCAACTCAAGATGATGATTATACCTTAATACTGCCTCCCATTTCCCCCACAAGTCCTGTGAGATGGGCTGAGAGAGAATGAGGGCCCCGAAATCACCCAAGCTGGCTTTCCTGACCAATAGCATTAGACTATTTTAATGTAACACCTGTATTAAGTATGTGAGAAGTATATCTGGAACTAAATTCATTAATTTAACCCAGATTTAGTTTTATTAACAGAATCAAAGAAGGCTCTTAAAATCTATAAAGGAAGCAAATAGTTGTCTTGCCAGGTAACATGGATAAATTGTTGAGCTGCCTTTTCTAAAAGCAGCTTGAGCATTTGTTAAAACAAAGTACTCTTCAAGGTACAACTTTAATTTTTCATTTAAATGTCTAGCATAGAGTTTTCCCAGGATTGAGAGCAAGTTAATCGGCCTATAGTTAACAGAGTGTTCCATTTTCCCCTTCTTATATGGGAGAACTATTATAATCCCATTCCAGCCTGAGAAGATTAACTTGGAACTATCTGCAATAGAATAGCAATAGCAATAGCATTTAGACTTATATACTGCTTCACAGTGCTTTACAGCCCTCTCTAAGTGGTTTACAGAGTCAGCATATTGCCCCCAACAATCTGGGTCCTCATTTTACCCACCTCGGAAGGATGGAAGGCTGAGTCAACCTTGAGCATGGTGAGATTCGAACTGCCAAATTTCAGGCAGCCAGCAGTCAGCAGAAGTAGCCTGCAGTACTGCATTCTAACCACTGCACCACCGTGGCTCTTGTGTAGCTCAAGGTTAAATATTGGAGTTCTTGGTGCTCTCCAAGCGTGGTTATTAACATGCAGATGTTTCATTACTCAGTTAGATAACATCAATAGTGTAAGGTGATGAGGTTAACTAGTTGGGCAATTAAATGTCTGCAACCAAATTGTCAGTTCATGAATTGGAATAGACATGGCAACAGGTCCAATGGGGACTGTTTGATGACTCAGACAGTTTGAAGCCTGGGCATGGCTTAGCTTGGCTGTTATGTATAAAGGAGTTGGTTTGTCCTTGCATTATTACTTCTATGATTATACTGATTCTGGATTTCTGGATTCTGAGTTCTGGTTCTGGCTTCTGCTGTATGGGTATTGTATACATGCATTATGCTTTATATTACTGTATATAAAGAAGTTTCTTTTATACATGAATCCTGCTGACTTATTTACTTATGTGCTGGCTGGATTGCTGAAAAGTCTAACAAAAATAACCAAGGGCACATCTTTGGCTGGGAGCCTTAGGTGGTCTTACTTTTGAAATAAAGTTAACAACTCTTCTTCAGACATAGGTCTGATTGTTTTATTTATATGCTGCCAATTCCAGAAAGCTCTAAGTAGCTAATAATGTCATCATTAAAATAGTCCAAAAAATACACAGAATACTGATCAAAACAAAATAATCAAACCAGCTAAATACTGTAATAAAGCGCTCACAACTACACCATCAATCAACACATTCTTTCCTCCTGTATTAAGTGGAAATAAGTGTCTTCTAGAGTCCAGGAGTTCTAAAATGTGGCATGGCTATTAAAAAAGCCTGCTTCTGAGACAACAATCTCAAATGGATGGGACCTGGAGGGAGTTACTATTTGACCTGGGACCAGGCAGATAAATATACAAGAATATAGTGAATCTGCCTTCCCCTACTGACTTTGCTTATTGGAAGCCATTTGGGAAGGTTGCAAATGGTGATTACATGACTATAGGATGCTGCAACTGTCATAAACAGATGTCCAAATTTTGATCACGTGATTGTGGGAATGCTGCGATGGTCACAAATGTGAGGACCAGTTGTAAGAGAAAACAATTGTTACTAGAAATTAAAATTAAAACTAAAGTTCCACCGTGTTCCCTGTGTTCTAATCTATATACACAACACTTAACCTAGTCAACTGCTAACAAAGTTAAATGGCCATACCACTGGCACCACACAATCACACTAACTGAATCAAGTGCTGTCACTTTCGGAATCCCCCATCCAGAACTTCCCAGAGACCCATAAATCTTTGTAACAGGACAGTATTGGCAGATTTCATTATATTACCGGCCTCTCTACACTGTTCACCCAGGAGACAGGTATGACTTGAGTTTTTCAGCCAATCACTCTTTAGGAGATACATTCTGTAGGATGGACTTAGCAATCAGTTTTGTCACGGAGACAGTTGCTTTTCTAAACCACTGTATTTCTCCAGTTCTTTTTCTAGTAGGATATAGAGGGCAAAGAGTAGAAATTGCCTCAATTGACTGGATTTTGTCATTCACATGATGTAGTTGACTGAATGCTGCAGTTGGCACAAGCAGCTGTAGTACCTTGGGGATGAACTTTCCAGTAGCTGTCTCATAATTGTAGCAGTTATTTGTTGTTCTGAAGTGGAGAGTATTTTTAACAGCTAATGTTTTTGGACATATAGCAGAATTCAGCATAGTATTATTTAGCAGAAAGAAAGAATTTAGAAAGAGTTATTATGCTATTATAAATTGTATAAACAACAGATAAAAAATTATTTAAGTGCCAGAAGCAGGTATTATTAAAATAAAATTGTTATGATTGAACTATCGTTAAAAAAGAGGGAAATACGTGTCTGTATGCTCTTAAAATATGTAACACTCTTGCTTACTACTGTAAAATCTGCCAGCATCTATATATCTGCAAAATGTCACTACCATTGCTATGAATGCTCTAAATAGAACAAGCAATGGATATAAAGTATGTTCCATTATTGAAAATGAACAATTGATTAAAAATTAATAATACTTATTAGACAGCAACAAATAACATTTTCTTTAAAAAGATACATGATATTAAGCTAGAAGAGTAGAATGGATTACAACACTACGTTTCACACAATAGATGTTCTAGAAGCAATTTAAAGCTCATTAGAAATAATGTCCCCGGCTACTGGAAAAGTGGTAAAATGTAATCCTCATCCAAATGTTACCTGGTCTATGAGAACAGGAAATTGTTCTGTGCTACTGTGGCTAACCTTGAGGCTGACCCTGAACAGTAACTGCTAGAACAGCTGAATGCTGCAACAAAATTAAAAACTTACATCAAAGTATATCATGACAGAATGTAGATAAATAAAATACAGCATATTGAAAATATTATTTTTCTGTCAGTCTTCCAAAACTGTGAGGTGGATGAATTAAAAAACAAAACCTAGAGCAATGCAATTTATTAGGGTCTAGAACAAATCTTTTTCACCCTGTTTTGCCAATATTTGTTGTATTTGTTCCATTTAGATACACCTGTTAAGCCTAATTACTTCCAGATTGTTCAGATCCAGGCTGGCAAAGCAAGGATTATGGGAGCTAAAATTCCAAGCATTCAGGGAGTTGTCACTGGGATTGAGAATGGAACAGTCTCAATAGGCCATATAGGATCTAACTAATATGTTCAAAGGTCACAAGGTTTCTATCAATGCTTCAGGGGGAAAAAAAACAGCACAATTTTAGATTGCGAGACATACAATCAGACCTTACATCTGAAAATGTAAGGAGGAGGACATTTTTTCCTCTTCAAATAACCAGAATAATTGTAAATATAGTTCAGTGTTAAACCCATAGTACAAAAAGGCAAAAAGGTTTAGCAGGTAGAATGGCAGAGCTAATGGGATGGTTTTAAAATAGGAGTTGAAGTACACATTTTTTAAATAAAAGGAACTGAAGTAATAGTCTATAAAGACTCTCAGTCATCCAGGTCATGGTTGTCCCAAAGGTGCTTTTTCAGGAAGCAACTGGACTTTCTTGTTTTTTCTTTGAAGATGTTTCACTTCGTATCCAAGAAGCTTCTTCAGCTCTGACAGGATAGTGGGGAATGGAAGGATTTATATTCCTTGCAGACAGCTGGTCGTTTGCACCCTTTTAGGGGGTTGTTGAAGGACTTGGAGGTTTATCTGTATCTTCAGGGTTACCTGAGTGATGCTCCTGGTTCCTGTAGTCTGCAATTTTTTCCCTCTGGAAATCCATTCCTACTCGCACATCATTCAAAGGGTGTTCATCCCAAATTGTGTTCATCCCAATTTAGGTTGAACACCCTTTAAATGGTGTGGGAATAGGAACGGATTTCCAGAGCAAAAAACATATTGCAGATTACAGGAACCAGAAGCACTACTCAGGTGACCCTGAGGACAAGATAAACTTCCAAGTCCTTCAACAAACCTCTAAAAGGATGCAAATGACCAGGTGTCTGCAAGGAATATAAATTCTTTCATTCCCCACTATCCTGTCAGAGCTGAAGAAGCTTCTTGGATGAGAAGTGAAACGTCTTCAAATAAAAAACAAGAAAGTCCAGTGGTCTCCTGAAAAAGCACCTTTGGGACAACTGAAGTAATAGAAATAGAGGCAGAATTGCACTTTATTTGAAAATAATTCATATTTACTCTGAATTCTAAATTAATGAACTTGCATTTACTCCTTAATAGAAATTTGGGTGAAAAGTAAGGGGACAATATTACCCAATAGAGAAGGTTTAGACAATGAAGTGGAGACAGCAAGAACTTGGAAGGAAAATCAGCATGTAAATGCTGAAATTATTATTTACAGAAGAAAAGCTAAATATAGTGGAACCATATCTTGAACTTTAACAAGGTGGACTGAAATAAATTCAGAGAAATCAGTAGGATCCTATAATGAGTGAATGTTAATGGATAGAAAAGTTCAAAATGAGTGGTAATTCCTAAAAAAGAAAACAATATAATAGCCCAATTGCAACATCTTGGAGCAAGGGCAGGAGAGGAAAATAGCAGAAGCACTCAAAACACAAAAAACAATATAGACCTGAACACAGAGAAAAAAGCTGAATTTCTAATTTGAATCAATCTTCTCTACAAGAATATAATTTCCAATTAATAAGTGGGAAGAGAAGGATAAATGGACAGAGTTGAACCTGGAGACTGATAGAACACTGCCAAGAAATATGACATGTATTGCATCTTAAGATATCAAGGAAAATGATGGATGTTTGAACGAAAACATATATTCTTTCTTTGGAAACTCCTGGAGATTAAATGAATTGTGAGATGACCAAAGGACAAATGCTGCCTCTGTCGTTAAAGAAAAGGGAAAGATGGATTCAGATACAAACCAGTTAATCTGATATCAGTATCTGGATACTACAGTGAATCACAAAGTAATCTAAGCACTTTGAAATACTGTTGCAAATACCAGATTAATACGAATTAGTCAAGAACACATTTTGCCAGATTAATGTTATCTCATTTTTCAATTGGTTTACTTCTTTAATAGATTATAGCATCTATAATCTGCAAATGTAATATACCTCAATATAGCAGAACATCTGATAAATTAGTACATAACATTCTACTTAGCAAGCTAGTTAATAGCATGGCTGTTAACAGATATGTTGCCATCTTGAAACACATATTCAAAAAGTGTTCATCAATAGTTTCTCAATAAACTGAAAGTAGCATGAATTTCTATTGTAGATCTTGTAGTTTTCAATGTTCTCAGCAATGACTTGGATTAGAAAGTGAAGGAAATGTTTATTAAATGTGTAGGATTGTTAATGCTCTAAAAGATCGGAAAAAATTTCAAAATTAATTGATTGTAGAAATGAGTTAAAAGTAATAGAATGAAATTTATCGAATTAATGTAAAATTCTTCACTTGAAAGCAAACCAAATGCTCAGATATGAAATGAAGAATACATGATGTGACAATATCTGGGAAAATATCCTCGTTTAGCAGTTGATTACAAACTGAGCATGAGTCAGCAATGTGATATGGCTGCAAAAAACTAGCCAATGAACTTGCATCAATAGTAATGTAAGAGATTACGCTTGCAGTACATCCTGTACTGATTAGATCCCATTTTGAATACTGAGTCCAGTTCTGCGCACAACACATTTTAGGAAGGATTCAAATAAACTAAACTAATTCAGAAAAGGTCAATTGGATCTTTATGGGAATAGAAACTTAGTTGTATAAAAAGGAAGGAGGAAAGTTTAGCCTTGAAAAGAGATGAATGAAGGAGAATGTGGTAGCATTCTGGACTTATATCACATGGAAAATGATCAATACTTGTTCTTGACCACTCCATAATGGATTTCAGTTAGGGGAAGGCAGGTTTTAATTGAACGTTTATCCCCCCAAAAAAACCCAAAAAACAAAACAGTATTCAATGTTGGTAGACTTCACTGGACATGTTAAAGCAGAAGTTAGAGAGCCAACTGTTAATGATGCTTGAAAATTCTTGCACCAAGCAGGAAGGTTGGATTCAGTGGCCTAAATGAGCTCCTTCCAACTCTTAAGATTCTTATTCTACAAGTCTATGAAATAGACCTGCACCTTATCTGAACTATTACTGTTATTTCCTAGAAATAATTACAGTAAGTCTGTTAATTTTAATGTGGGTGAATTTGATGCAGTTAACTTTAATTTAAGAAGTCTTATCCACAATTAATCTTAGACTAATTTACACGAAACTACTGCTTTTCTTACAATAATTAATCTAAATGCAACTACCACAAAATATTGCAATCTATTCTCATTCCTCGTGCATCTCTAGCCAAACTTCTACCAATGTTTTTAGGTTCACGTGTAGGAGAAATATTCCCTTAAGATTCCATTTTTTGCTTTTTATTTTCCAGAACTCTTCCTTTGAAATATCTCAGTTTTTATTCTACTGAAAGGTGAAATAACATGGGAAAAAGAGGTTTTGTTTCAACCTCCTTTCTAATCCTCCTCTCTTCCTTAAAATGTCCTTTTTCTTTTAATGCATAAACAAAAGTGTTGTATGTAGAAATCTTTGTTATATTTCTGGGTAGCTTACTTGTGCTTTCAAATTGATAAGTACAGCATCAATCAATCAACTGTAATGTTATAGAGAATAATGATTGCTCTTCAGGAATGTATTTCACCTTCTACACAAAATGATCTGCTGTCCACTGACATTGTACACCATAAATTCTCACAACTAGATCCATGAATCCAAGTATTTTTTTTAAAAGCCAGGTTCTGTTTAATTAGAAGATAGTGCTTTTTTCCTATTAAGTATACAAAAACTATATGTAAAAAATCATCAATTAAACTCACCGTAAGTGCAAATCATCTTACTAGCTTCCCTGAAGAGCAGAATTCCATTAGGAGATGACACATCAAAATTTAAACGCTGAGATCTGAGGAAAAAAGCAGAAACATATCTTTATATAATCTGATGAAACAAGCACTTATAATGTATATCAATAGTAATTCAACTCCTGAATTATGAGAGCTATGTAACCAAAATGGAGCTATTTAGATTTCAATAAGCTTGGTGAGGTTCTTTTGTTAACAGAAGCAGAGAAAAATAACCAGTGAGGCATCACAGAAGCAAAATGATAGGTATGTTTTGAGTTAAACTTGATTGTATGGACAAATGCTTGTCATTTCATCTAGTCTCTAGTCTCTTGTCATTTCATCTAGACTACTAGTCTCTAGTAAAACAAGCAGCTCTTCCAAAAGCATCCCAATAATTTCTTTGATACCCTCTATCTACCTTATTCATTGTCTTCTCTCTTCAGCTTTCCTTTATCTAGCCTAGCATAATCATTTTCCCAGCCAATCATTTATCACAACATATGGGCAAAGCATGCAATTTGTGTATTATGGGATGGAAATGATTCAGATGGGGAAAGGAGGGGAAGGGAGAGGACAAGAGAATGGGGCATCTAAACACAAAGACAATTAGAATCAACAAAAAGAATACTACCTATCTATGTATGCATTATCTTGCTACTGTGTATTAATCCTTTAAATGTCTTGGGAAGTTCACCAATGCACTAATTAATAATAATAAAATCTCCATCATATCTTCCTAATCTTTTTTAAAAATAAGTTATCAGAATCAATAAGAAAAATCCTGAATCTAAGCTTTTCCCCCCTTCTCTACAGATGTGCTTCAAATCTTTCAAAAACATGTAACCATATGTATTATATAGAGTATAAAGCATCATGATTTATATGTAAAAGCAAGAATTATGCTTATAAAGATAGAAGCAACTACAGATGCTTGAATGACAGTAACTTTCATTATTCTACAAATACTTGTTCAAATTAAGCCTAAATCTAAGGTTTATTCATCATCCAAAGTGAGAATATTCAACATTTTTATTCCCAATATTAGTGTAACTGCTGGTCCCAACTTTCACCACTTTGATGGGATGTGCAACAAGCTGTTTATCCATAGATTCTCTGTGCAATCAATTTCTAATCAGAATTTTTGTAGGTGTGAAGGAATAAGTGTATATGTTCCAGATTTTCTCTCAAATATATGTAACTGGAAACAAGACTAGTAGTTGTGCTATTCTATACTCATTCACTGATGGGAATGAATGGAGGAATCACTACATCAATTCAATATAAATTGATTAAGTAAATGTTAAATAGCTTAATTAGCAAATATCAGCCTTATGTCAGCATCATATAAATGTGACGGTATTTCTAATGTAAGAAAACTTACTTCATAGAGATGCACTCTCCCTAATTATGTTTGGGGAAGTGTACAAGCTTAAAAAAAAGGCTATAAGGTGCCACATGACTGTAAGCCTGAATGTTGATACTTCTTGAACTGAATCTGAGTTTGATTATGTAACATTTGTGTACCCAGCAAACTGTTACCAGCATACATTTGGATTCCAGGGAAGATATAGCACTTTTAAGTCTAAAAATAAATTCAGTTTGAAGTGGGTGCTGACTGATGGAAATAAAGACAATATGTACTTCCCACAAGACAGGAAAAATGTTTCATATCAACCTTAATATATAAATTAGCTCCACAAGATTGATTGTGAAGCTTAGCAAGTAATACAGTTAGATTTCCTGGTTGGATATCGTGGCAAAATGAATTAGAAACAATCACTTTGACAAAGTGAGAAAAACTTGTCTCTTATATGTAATGCCACATATAGATAAACAAACAAGCAAACAAGTAAATAAAAATGTGGATCTCAAGGACTTAGTGCCTAGGAAAAAGTGACAAAATAAATGACATGAACGGGGACAGAACAGAGATAGTGATGAACAAAGAAAGATGTTATTTAGTTACAGAGAATAGAAATAACACTATCTTCCTTTGGTGATGACGCTTTGAAAGCATTCATGGAACAGGTGAGTCCTGAATTGATTTGAAGGAAGTGAAGGAGCTGTGGCATTTTGGGAAATCAAAAGGAGAAGCATGTATAAGATTGCTTCAGGGAGCAGGACATCTTTGGACAGTTAAGAATAGTAGAGCTAGAGATATCATGTGATGCCTCAAAATATACAAGTGGAGATGTATGTGCGGGGGGAAGTATACAAGATTTTGAAAGAAGGACAAAAAGTTTGTTCAGGATCTGAGGATAAAGAGGAAACATATATAGGTGTTACATCGTAAGCAATAACAAAGGCAAATGATATTAGGAGCAGAAACTCAGACCTGAAGCATACTACTCTTAAGACACAACTCAATATAAATAACTAAGCAAAATGTTTAACTATTATGGTTACGTTCTGGAATGGAGCAGTCATAAAATTAGATTTTTATCCTGTCTTTATTTTTTATAAATAACTCAAGGCAGAGAACATGCCCAATGCTCCTGTGTTCTCCTATTTTCCACACAACAACCCTGTAAGGTGGGTTGGGCTAAGAGAGTGCAACTAGCCCAAAGTCACCCAGCTGGCATTCATAGCTAAGATGGGACAAGAACTCACCATATCTTGATTCCTAGGCCAGCACCTTAACCACACTAGACCAAACCACCTCTATTATTATTAACTTTATTTAGTTAATAATGAAAATTCATTTTCTAAGAAAGTAATTCAATTTAGACTGTTTGATAGGGGTGTCAGCCTTGGAAGCCATATTAGGTCGGGTTTTTTTTTAGTCTTCTGTATGACAAATGGACTGGTTGCAAAAGAAATTATTAGGAAGAAATAAACCTGTTTCAAAGTCAAAGTAGACAGAGCCTTACTCTCCATGTATTCCCTTGCTATTTCAGACATTTCCTAAACGAAGGACTGGGACAAAATGTCTTATTGTTTTAGATAGACAAATTAGAAAAATGTTCTTAAGATTCGAGAAATTCTGAATTCTCTAACAGAGGCTAGGATTTTGTAATGCATAAGGAACACTTTATAATACTTTCTATTCTACAAAGTACAAAATAGTAACATCTGGCAGATATAAATAATGGAAGCAACTTCATTTTATCATATTGCACAATTTAATACTCTGTAACATATTTCCACCATGTCAAAGTGTATTGTACTATGCATTTTAACCTGTAAAACTTAATGCTGTACACAACTCAAGAAAAAGCAAAGCCATCCCCAATGATGATGTCTAATGGGAACAATATAGACTTTCTGAATACCAATAAGTAAATTAATATAATGAATATGAAAGTATTTCAATGAG
Organism: Pantherophis guttatus; assembly: GCF_059756535.1. NCBI lineage: Eukaryota > Metazoa > Chordata > Lepidosauria > Squamata > Colubridae > Pantherophis > Pantherophis guttatus. The sequence goes on along the minus strand of NC_142063.1, from coordinate 201,622,464 downwards.
CTTTCCTTCCTTTAGAGACTTAATCTTATACCTCTTTGTCTTGTTCGGAATTGTTTGGATTTGTAAAGGTTTCTCTTGTACCTTTTTCCTTTATTCATGTATGTATGTATGTACATATGTATGTGCGTATATGTGTATATATATATGTGTGTGTGTGTGTGTGTGTGTGTGTATTTGCAAATATATTTGATTTTTTTTTAAAAAAAATCTAAAACTCTTTAATATAGGTCAATGTTAAAATCACCCAAAATTAAAGTCACCCAATCACCTGGCTTTTATTTAAGATGTGTTACATGTAAAACATATTCATTCAATGTTTAGTTTATAGAGTGAGTTGACTTAGAATACTGAAAAACTGTTTTCAATTTTGACTATGATTGGTCACCTGTTTGTAATAATTAGCTCAACCATTTAAATGTAGAATTTCCTTTTTTTAAAATATATATATATATATATATATATATATATATATATATATTTGCAAATACACATTTAGTTTACAGCAAGATTTTGAGTGAAAACTCAGTTATTCTAAATGGTACCCTCTCAGCCTAACCATTATGCGACCCATTAAAAACTGTCAGACATTAATTGAAAAGTTCGATTAGTCAAATTCAGCAAAGGGGAGAAAAACCCAGCCATTACTCATACGAAGATAGGATAACTTGCTGGGTATTTCTGTAGGAATTATGCAGTAAATTGTCCATTGTTTTCTAATAATGGAATACTTTCTCAGAGCTAAAGTAGATTGGGCTCCCTTTGGATATATCCATTGTATATGAATATCTACCAAGGAGATCAGGCAATCCTGATTAGCTTACTATAGCAAATCACTCTATATCATTGTTTCTCAACCTTGGCAAGTTTAAGATGCTAGGACTCTCAGAATTCCCTAGTCAGCCAGAATTCCCCACCCACTGTTATATATTCATGGTAATCAAAAGAAAGCATCTTTGCAAAGAGACCAGCAAGGTAGTTTATCTCCCATTTTGTGGGAGTTAGAACAGAAAAAAATCAGAAAAGTACAGATAAAATCACAGATTTCATCAAACTTAATCTGAATGAATTTGCATAGGATTGTGCTACATAGTTTAAAATGTGCAAAGGTTTTATGAATATATAGCTGTAAGTGAAGCTTTTCAACGCTAGCTTGATTGCACAAAATCCCTACAAATATGGTTTCTAGTAATACAAAATTTTGTTTTGAGGCAAATCCTGCAGTTGTTGACATAGTTAAGAGAACTATCAAGCAATTAAACGGGAACAACTGTACCTGTTTTGCATCATCTCAGCCATAAGTTTCAAGATTGGAGTTGTACATGCTGGTTCGCGATACCAAAGTTCAACAGCTGTTTGAAGAATGGGAAGATATGATGGGTAGCTTTTATAAGTTATGTTAAAGATTCAAAATAAGTGACATGCATCAAGTACAGCTTAAAAGTCTACTAAAAACACAGTTAAAAATGGGTTTTTTCTTTAGTATCTATACATTTTCATTAAAGCAAAGCCAAAATGTTTATAATATAAAGATGTAATATACACTGACAGACCTTGTTCTATAGTTGTATATCCATTAAATTCTTAGATGTTCAGTTTTAATTTTTTTAAAAAAAATTATATCTCATACTTGCTCTTGGAGGTGAAAGTTACATTTTATTCATATAGTCTAACTTCTCACCAAAATACACTCAACATTTTAATTTACTCGTAAGCAATACTGTCTTCAAGTTTTATGAAGAAAACTTAAGATAACAGTACTTTCAACACCCTTGAGTTATATCATATGACAGAAGCCTACTAAAGAAGTGTTCCTCTAACTGTTAATGTTACAACCATTGGTATAGTGCTACTAAATGAGAGAGATCTATCAGAAAACAAGGTCAATGACATGTTTAGAAACATTGAGAGGAGCAAAAAAATTAAGATCATGGGAAATATCATCCTGCTCTGCTCTGTCTTGGTCAGGCCTCACTTGGATTATTGTGGTCAGTTCTGCTGGGGAAAAAAAAAGACATGGATAAACTGAAGCAAGGGCTAACAAGACGATAAAAGGATTGGAAACCAAGTCCTATGAAGAATGGTTAAAAGACCTAGCTTGAGAAGGTTGAGAATGGACACAATAGTTGTCCTCAAATATCTGAAAGGCTGTCATATTGCAGAGGGCTGGAGGTATTCTCACTTGCTCCTGAGAGCAAGACTAGGATTAATGGGATGGAATGTCGAAGACTGAGATATAGATTAGACATTAAGAAGAACTTTTTGACAGTAAGAACTATTGATTAGTGGAATAGAATACCACACAGAATGATTTCTTCCCTTTCACTGGAGGCTGGATAGTCATCTATTGGGGATAGTGTAGTGAATGCTGCATCATGCAAAGGTTGGACTGGATGACCTCTCAGGTACCTTCTAGTTCCATGAAGCAAAGTGAGGAGCTGAACTCCAAGTGGAGCAGTCTTCTAACAGATTCTTGCAATGCAGCTTTGCACGGACAGAGAAGGGTGTTTGCAAATCCAGGAACAAAATGCAATAGATTTGCTTGAATCTCATTGAATCAAGCATGTCTTGGCTGAATTTAAAATCTATGTTTAAGCCAGGATTTAAAAACAACAGTATAATTCTAAGCCACAATGTGTGAATCCACACAATATACTAAGCCAAAAACGAACTATGAGTTACCATTATGTGACCTACCTATTCTATAGCTCTCTGAAATACAGTAAAGTAGGATTTGTTCTGCAGTGACTACAACAAAAGCTGCACCTTACTTAAAGCTTCCTGAACACTTGGAAAGGCTATAGTAACAGAAATAAAGAAAAAGAAAGCTCTTTGCATGAAATATTTATGTTTTCATACATGGAAAATGGTAGTGAGTGGTAGAAAAGAGTCAAGAGACTGACAGATTATCTTTTTGTAATTAGAAGTAAGTTTTACCAATTCCACCAAGCACAGTGCTTTTGTAAATGGATGCTGAGTCTTATTCTGCTATGTTGGCTATGTGTCACCTGAACTTTCAGAATTTAAGAAAGTGAATTGTTTGTAGCAAAGCATTTAAATTTAACTAAAGCCTCAAAAGGTGTACAACTTATTAAACAAAATATGGAACTACAAAATTATGGAAAAATATCTCAGTCACAGCATTCTAATTTTTAGGTTCAGTTGCACATGTTTTTATTAAAAAAATACTGCTTCTATATGTTTAGGCATGCTCCATACAGCCCATATACTCTACTGACTAACCAAGACAAAACATCTGAACTGGAAACTCTGAATCAGACAGTTTGACATATCAATAATTCAGGAGAAATGTATGACTTTCATATTTATATTTTTAATTCTTCATCTTTATTTTCCTTTTCATAGAGGAATATACCAAGCCGAATCTATAGCTTACTATCAGAAACGCTTTTAACATATTTTGAGATATTTTAATAAAGCTTTATGAGAGATCAAATTTGTTACAACTTTGTAACATATTTTTTTTTATTATTACACATATTTGCTCTTCATCCTTTGCCCAGAGGGAGAAACTATAAATCTTTTCTCAACTGAATGAACACCATTTATCATATTCATTTTCTTGTCAATACAATTATGAAAAGCCTTTGGCCTTTTTCCAAGGAGTCTGATTTGTTATGGAAACCCAATTAGTATAAGCAAGCCTGCTACAAACAATTCCATTTTGCAGGATAACGTTAATGTTCTTCTTTCTCAGCTAGATACTTCTAAACATTAAAAGAGAACCCTTCCATATATGTAATAATTCCAAGGTCAAAGATCAACTAAGAAATATTATGGATTCTGCTCATTTTTGCCATCTAGTGGACAAAAGTCACATTCAGAGCTGTTTAGCTGAACTGAAAATTCAAGGGAGATACAAGTGTTTCTAAGAGGGTTTTTAAAAAAAATTCTTTTAAACATTTATTCAACTGAGGCAGTAATAGGAAGAAAGCTGTTTAGAAGAACAGCTGGAGACTTCTGCATCTTCTACTGTTTTGTATTAATTTTGGTGTTAAATAATTGCTCTATATTATTTAAATTTTTGTTTATGTATTTGTTTTTAAAATAAAGCTTTTGTAATAGCTTTAAAATAAAATAATCTTAGTATTAAGAAAGGAGACCTTATTTTAAAGAGTTTTTATACATGTGAGAATGAAAACCTACTCCCAAATATTGTCTAAGATGATTTCAAATAAAGTCAAAATGGAACACTGCACTATCTAAACTACTCTTTGAAGTTCTCCGTAAATGTGAAGTCCAGATGGATGAATCCTAATATAAGCTCTCTTGATTTCATTAAGGGAGACCAGTTAGAAGATTCTAAGGAGACGTATAGTCCCTTTTTTCTTGAAAATCATATGCACTCACTAATCAAGTTAACACAAATTGTTACTTTGGCTCTTAAATAGAAATGACAATCCAACATTGGTAGGATATAATTCCAGTTTTGCTTTCTATTAAAATAAAACAGAGAACACAATCAAAATCTGCAAGTTTTGCTAGCCTAAATCATTTATGAAGTAATATGAGACCGCATAGCATCAGATGAAATCAATGCGTCTAAGTATGATTCCTGCAATAAGTATAGGAAAATTAAGTGTACAACAGGATAACTTATACATACTTTAACTAAGCAGAGACATATCACATCGTAAATTAAAGGGCTATAGAATTATTAAAGCACTGCAGGGTTTCAAAACATTTAGGGATTAAGTGTGGTATAACCCCCCACCCAAAAAAGTGACCTTTTTGTGGTCTCTCTCCAAATGTTGCCTTCCCAGTTAATGGCATGTGTGCAACTGTACTGTAATTTTAGCTGATTACATATTAGTTCGTTTAGCTTTGTTTCCTCTTCCCCACTGTGCCATGCTATTAAACTAATGCAAAGGACGTGGTATCCCTCTGTGCACAGAACTGGTATTGTCATAGTGTAATAAGGATACATCCAGTCAAACAGCATGGTGTAGCTGGTCTTTGTGTTCAGAGCAAAGGCAATCCCTCGAAGATCTCTTGCCAGTCCGATCAACATACGCTGTCAGTGGGAAAGAAACACAGTAATTGATTTTCACGTTAGCACCGAGCAGATGGAGTAATGATCAACCAGTAATGAGCACAATATTTGATTTTAATTCATTAGTGTAAATGTCTTTTTCCCCCTCTAAAGAATGCTAGGGCTTAAGTCTCCCTCTTAAATGTTAATATTCATCAAATGTTTACAAATGTATAATAAAGGCTTCTACAGAACAATGTAAATGTAACTGAGTTTAAATACTGGATATAAAATTATGTAATATTTTAAAGCTGAAAATGTACATTTATGAAAATGTATGGCATTTCCCCCCTCCTTGCTAAATTGAGGATTTTTACAGATGAAACTTTCCTAACTTATTTATTTATTTATTTATTATTTATTAATCAAATTTCTATACCGCCCTACTCCCGAAGGACTCAGGGCGGTGAACAGCCAAGATAAAATACAGACAATACAAATATTAAAAAATCCCTTAAAATTATTAAATATTTCGGCCGAAACACAGATTAAAACACCCAATTTATAAAATCACGAATTAAAAAATTTAAAATTTAAGAATTTAAAAGAGGGGAGTTAGGCCAGGCCAGCTTGCTGAAATAGAAAAGTTTTGAGAGCACGGCGAAACGTGCGCAGGTCCGGGATCTTCCGTATCTCTGGGGGGAGCTCGTTCCAGATGGTAGGTGCCCCCACAGAGAAGGCTCTCCCCCTGGGGGCCGCCAGTCGACACTGTTTGGCCGACGGCACCCTGAGGAGCCCCTCTCTATGGGAGCGTACTGGTCGGTGAGAGGCTATTGGTAGCAGAAGGCGGTCTCGTAGATACCCCGGTCCGATGCCATGGAGCGCTCTAAAGGTGGTAACCAAAACCTTGAAGCGCACCCGGAAGACCACCGGGAGCCAGTGCAGCTCGCGCAGGAGGGGGGTCACATGGGAGCGCCACTTGATCATCACTCAAAATAATTTGAAGAAAATGCATTAGTTCCTTTTATGTTTCAACTAAAAGTAGTTGATTAGCAAGAAACATGAATAAATTTCCATAAATATTACTGAGTATATTCAACACATTAATAATAAATGCACTGAAAATATTCGTTTTAAATGTTTCAGATTTTAAATGTTGACTGTTGTTATTGAACAGATGCTGAAACCATTTAGTAGATATTCCCTAAAAATCATACATAGAGTCAAGGTTCATGGGTATCTCCTCTCTTGCAGAGATTTTAAATAACCAGTTAAGATATCAGAACTGGCTGTTTAATTTCAGAAACCTCAAAAGAAAAGAAATTGGTATTATGATCAGTGTATGGGTAGTTTTATTACCATACTAACTTTTCTGTACATAGGAATTATTTGAATGTAAATCTTATAATTTTTCATAAGATACACACAATTTGCTTGTAGTACACTTATTACAGTAAGTCTGAAGTAGTTTTTAATCATAGATCATTCCTAATAAAAAAATATATTATATTAAATCAACCTTCTGGGTTCACATAACTTCTCCAGCAGTTAATTCATGATAAGAGCATAGGAAAATCTTTCTATATTAATACTTAATATGTCATGTAAAATGTGAAAAACCTGTTTCAACTCAATATATACAATTCAATCCAAAGTTACCCTGATTTTGTTTTTTAAAGTTACAAAAGAAAATGTTTTCTCCATTCCAGAATTTGCCAATTATATAATTCAACCATAATTCTGAATGGGCAAAAAGATAAATTGGATGGACACTGCCAAATGTCACAGAAACATCAACTATCAAAGGAAGAAAGGTAATCAGATAAGGTGTTCTGGTCAATATAGTGAATTACAATATTACTCTGCATCAAAACGAGCTCTCCTGGAGCTTTATAAGATTAGATTACATTAGAATTGAGAATTAGAACTTAATTCTCAAGCATAAAACTGTTGTGTGATATACAAACATACGCCTGTCGCACTCTGAATTTAATCATGGCTTCTTGCTGGCTATTCACATACAGACACCCAAACAAACACTTTGGTTTCATTAACATGATTATGAAGAAGTTAAGAGTAGGAGAGATAGCTTAGTTTCTCATAGGAAAATGTTCCCATAAGAGAAAGAGGAATATTAAGAATATCAGAAAGAATTCTGAGAAGTAGTAGTTTGATAGAGAGGGTATAAATGACTGGCACGACCTAAAATGGATCTAGGCAGTGTTACCTACTGAAGATTTGTTACTGTTATAAAGTAATGTGTCTGGTTAACCTACATTGGACTGAGTTATAATGTACTATTTAAGACTAATTAATACGAGGGCAAGTCCAGAATAGTTTGCTGAAGAAAGTTGTTGGGCGAGAATTTGACTCACTGAAGGAAGAAGCATCATAGGCATTCACAGGATCCAGCCCTTTTGCGCTTCTGTATGACAGAAAGGGGAATGGGTTGTTAGACATAGGGAAGGAAAGCCGACTAATATCAAAGAGAAGTGTGCACTATAAAACCTTGTTTGTCCTTCACAGATTATCCTTCTGGCATTGAACATGACAGAATATGAAGATGTTCTGCTAGCCAGAAATGAAAGAGAAAGCCTATGCCAGTCTGAGTGACAAAGACTGCTGCCAGTTATATTCAGCTCTTCTTTATTTCTGAGAAGATTAGAAATAGCCGTGTAAAGGCATGCTAAATTCAAGAAAATAGTTTGAAAACATATGGAATGAGAGCAAGCTTAAGCTGCAATTTTGAATACATGAAAAAAATAAATGCTCCTGTCCAGGAGCATGGACAGAAGGAGGTAGAAACAACCTTGTTTTGTTTAGCAGTAAATAATTCTTGCTAACTTTTTCTAAGAAATGTGGCAAAACTTAAAGTAGCTTGCTTATTTAAATGCCACTTGATTTAGTAAAACAGAAAAAAAAATCCAGAAGAAGTGCTTTTGCACTATGTCTTCCATTAAATCCTATGAAGCCCCAACAACTTTATTATCTGGCAAATCTCAGTAGGTCAGTTTCAGGTTGATGTTTTTTTTTTTTTACTAAATTTCTAATCATGAGGACAAAGATAATAAACTTGACAATGAAATTTTCGAAGGATGACACAGCAGTGGAAAAATAGCTACCAACAAATAGTTCTCTGCTTTCCCCCAAACTTATAGAATTAAAAACTGTAATTCAGGAAAAGCAAATATATTTTCACTCAGGTTGTCACTGAAGAGAGGAGAGGATTATTTTTATGCCAGTCCAGTTTTGAAGCCCTGAAAATCAGGAGTAAAAAGTAGGAACTGGAAAGAGATAGATGGGAGGAAGTGAAGAGGGCAATGAAGTGAGTTTAGGAGTAAATCACTTATACTGAATTGTTTTAGAAGAAGGGGGGTGAACAATTTGGTGCTGGTCCCTCTTTTTAGGCTTATTAATTGGATAAATGGTCTAGATATATAGACCACTATATAGAATACTTATTCCATTCTCATGAACCAATGTATTTCAAAATGTAACCTATAATTTATATATAACTTCTTGAATTCCTCATGCCGTACAAAATTGACTACATATTACATCATACATGCACCATAGCATTATGTGCTCCTTTCATATATTTTTACTCCTGTAAACCATGTACTCCATGCTGTATGCTATATAAATAAATCTAGGCCAGCTGCTTCAGGTTATTTGTTATCAGTGAATGTCAGGTCCATGTATAATGGGTCTTATGGCTCCATGATCTTGAGAAGGAGTCATCAGGCTTGGCAATGCCCTCTTATCTCATTGACCTAAAGTGGGTCGGAGACTCTGGATATGTTTTTTAAAAAAAGTTTTGCTGACAGCATTTAACTGCATAAATTTAATATCTCTAAGAAGACAATCTACAGTACATGCAGTGGTGAAATTCAAAAAATTTCCCTACCGGTTCTGTGGGCGTGGCTTGGTGGGGGGCTCATGTGACTGAGTGGGCATGGCCAATTTTTGTTTTTACTTTTTAAAGCATTTTTTAACTAAAAAAAGTTTTTAAAAAGTTCTGACAATCAGCTGTGCCGCGCGATCGTTGGAACCTTTTTTAAAAAAAACTTCTTTAAAGCATTTTTTTTACTACTGGTTCAGGCGAATAGGTAGTAAAAAGTGCTTTAAAAAAGTTTTTAAAAAAGGTTCCGATGATCAGCTGTGACAATTAGCTGTGCCACACGATCGTCGGAATCTTTCTTTTACTTTTTTAAAGCATTTTTGTACTACCGGTTCAGGAGAACCGGTAGCATTTTTTACTAACGGTTCTGGCGAACTGGCCCGAACCGGTAGCATTTCACCCCTGAGTACATGGAATAGACCATCGTATAGCTTTTCCAGAGTCAGATTATACTACAGTTCTTCAGAACTAGATTTATAAGGAGCTATCTACATAAGCCTTGTTTATGAAAACACTCCTTCAAAAAAAGGGATTGAATGTGTTACTTTAATATTTTCAAAAGCATTAGGCTAATGCCCTGCCTTATATCTACTATTCAAGTAACACTTCAAAGAGCTTTTCTTCCAATGACTATATTTTAAAAAATCCAGTCAAGGCCTACTTTTTCTAAAAGATCTTTCTGATCTTTTCCAAAATTCAGATATATCAATGTATATAATTTCCAGAACAAAAATCCCAATTCCCAGTATCTGTGTCAACTTTCAACACTTTCTGTCTCTTTGAAGCCAATGATTTCATAAGACCAAAGAACTCAAGTATATATTTGGGCAAATCAACTGACAGAAGAACTTTTAATTCATATGAGCTAAGGTAGCTGCTCTAATCTCCATGGGTATACTGTAGACTAAGAAGATACACATAGAGATTATATGCTCTGCTCTCCCTCCACAAGCAATATCTATTATTGTATCATGATCAGACTTTCACTAGCTTAAAGCTATGAATTAAACCCTTTAATGTGAGAAACTCTTGACAATACTTGATATATGAGAAAAAGTGAAATCATATTCCAATGGATTATTTAGCTGTTTATAACAGCAAATAAGATAAACATATGGAACATTGTTATCCAAAGTTAAAATAATGAAAAAATAATAATAAAGAACAATTGAACTATGGCATTTCACTATCCAGAAAGTCCTGCTAACTTTATATTGTAATAAAATTGCTGAATGATTATACAAATATTTGCCGAGAGCAAACAACATCCTAAAAGTAGGGATATAAATGTAGTTATTTACAGTAGCCAAAACTTATTTAAGGACCAAAAAACCATTTATTAGCCTATGGCAGACTTTAAAAATGGCTCTAGGTTCATATAACAGAATTCACATAAAAGAGTAGTTTCAAGGTGGCATTGCCTGAAGAAAAAAAATTAAAACAGGCCTTTGGTATTCACATTATCAAATGGGTTTTCATGAAAGGTGGTATAAAGAAGAATGGGACAATAGAACTTGCATTCAGGTTCCTTATTTTATATCAGTGGTCCCCAACCATTATGGCTCCATGGACTGGCAGCGGCAGCAGGGGATGGTTTTGTGCATGCAACCTAGAACCTGTACTTACACAAATGAAGCTTTGCGCGCTTGCCTGTCATTTGCATGGCCCAGTTTCCCAACAGGCTGTGGACCGCTACCGTTCCACAGGCCAGGGATCCCTGTTTTATATTCTGCCATCTTATGTGACCTACGAAGGATGCCTTATCTATGGTTACTCCTGATTTTGGAACAATCTTTTTCACCACCCCGATATATGACAGGCCCCAACTCTGTTTACTTTTAGGAAACAGACCTGGTCCCCCCCACCAAAGGCATTAGGGACCAGTTGAGAGGAGTCCCCTTTTGTTTGTTTTGTTATGGCTTTGGTTGAAATTATTATATTTTTTTATTTATACATTATACACATTTTTAATGTTATGTGTGGGTGGAGTTTATTTTATTCTTGTTGTTATATGCCACCCAGACAGATTGTTTGAGTGGGCGGTCTTATAAATCTAGTAAATAAATAATAAATATGTTCCTTCTCTATATAGGAAACATCCTATATTTTTGCTCACATTATTATAAACACATTATGGTTATAATGCATCTCAGGAATGGGATCCATTTTAGTAGTACACCTTAATAATCCAAAATATGTGTTTCAAGTCTGAACATGGAAAAACATGCAAACACATTTTTTGGTAACCAAACTTATGCACATTTTCATTTTCAAATGAAAGTTGCATATTTTATAACTACAGTAACTATGAAGAAAAAGAGAACTATTCTTAAAATTACTCTTCTGGGGCTATGTAAAAGGCAATCTCTTGATTTTCAAAACTCTTAATTTCATGGCTTTCTATGAGGGAGTTGGGGAGCTCAAAATGTGATAAATTCAGAGATAGGGAAGGGGACATCAACAGAACATGAAATTTCTGTATATAGCAACAGTCTATATCAGTCTAACTTGCTAGCTAGACAAGATACCATTCAACACCCCAAAACAGGATTTTATAATGGAAACGTCTGATAGACTTTTAAGTATAGTAGTACTTCTGGGTGCAGCTATAATATTACCTTCATAATTCTGCTCTATAATAACAGCCAAGAAAAAGGTGAGGGGTCATAGTGCTTTGTCTTTAGAATTAAGATGGCTGTCTTCTTCATCCTTACAGCAGACTCTTAATTCTACAGACACGTCTTAATAACCTCTAAATAGTTCCAACAAAAGAGCCATGTCAGAGGAATGAGCAGGCCCCAAGGTGTTTCAACTGGAGTGTTTTCATCTGCCTTTATTGCACTATCCCTCTCCAGAATTAAGGCAATAACCTGTGATAAATTATTCAGGAACTGCTACAGGGATCAAAGCAAAATCATTCTGTTAAAGTGCTGTTTGCAACATTTGGCACTTAGTGTGAAAACTTTTAATGTGTGCAAGCTGAAATCAAGGATTTTAAATAATTCAACAGCTTTGAGTTTGGGTGAACCAGCTATAAATAGCAGGATGCTATTTAACAACTCTTCTTCCTCAGACACATTGTTTTACTTGTTCTTTCAAACTAATCACATCATAAATAATATCAGAATACACTGACATTAAAAAGAGAAAGTCAGTATACTACTGAGCAGAATTTCCAGGTCCAATCTAGGGGATTAATAGAATAGAGTTGAGGAAAATAGGCTATCCTTTTGGAACATGAGTTTTCCCATCCCAGCTAATGCTGTGGCATGAAAATTGTCCCCATGTATTTTGTTAGCATGTTCTGGAAAATAAAACTGAACATATGCTTTATGAACCCTATTGCCAATTACAGATGTAGTTCAAGAATGATAAGCTATCTCGGCTCAATTATATTTCAACTACACATTTCAGATGTATAAAAGCCAATTAAAAAACACCATTAGAAGCCACAAATTAAATGAATTTGGCAGTCACAGGCCATTTTCTAAGTGATATTTTAGCAATGTCACCTCCCTGCAAACAGGAATGCTAAACATTTTACTCAAGAACAGAACAGATTATTTTTATTTTCATCCCTTACGAAACAGAGTACCTGAAAGCACTTTACACATATTATTTATTCATTAAGATCTAAACAAAAAAACAAAAAAACAAAAAAAAACCACTCCCTTAACCTAATAAATTATGTTTAAAAGATATTAGCAGAAAAGTTGACTTTATGCTAAAGCAACAAATCTAGTTCTTTAGCAATGGTTTAGAGCGCGAAGTTTGCCTTTATACAAATTAGACAGATGGTGCTTACAGTAGAATTTACTAAAGGTCTGTCACAACAAATGCAGCCAAGCTGCATATTTAATCACTGCAGAACCTTGTCTACCTGCAGCTGCCAACTGCTAATCCAATTTCCCTGATAAATGTGGCAAGAGACACGATCAGCAATAAAGAGCATCTAACTCCATTTTCCTGCAGGGCGTCTTTTGATGAACATTTAGGACGGAAGCAAGGAGTGCACTGTGTGGCCCGGCTTGTGGCAGCTGCATGCATTCTGAAGGCATAGTTCTCAGGTTACTCACTTAATTCTGCCACTATCATTATGTTGCTATTGATCTCAGTAGCTCTTGTCTACACAGCATTACTCTAGATGGAGCTGAATCAGGCAGTTATCATGCATCAAAGTTGCTCAAAAGCCTGGAGATTTCCCCTTAATTACTTGTGATTTTATTTGCAAATACCGTTAAAGTGTAATCAAAGCAATCACTTTCTAGGGTCATTAAGAACTTGCTAGTTTAGGGATATAACACTGGAACTCCATTAAAAAACAACAACAGCATCCCCAGTAAGAATGCTCCTGTGTCAAGTACGACAGTACATGAGCACTGTGTTTTCAATACTGATAAAAGTCTGCAAGTGACAACAAATTGCAATCTTTCATCGGGGTTCTGTAAAAGCCAAATCTTAATTTTGAATGACACTATAGATCAAATAATATAATAGAGCACATATGATGAGTCAGAAAGAGGGCTGTGAAAATATTTACAGACCCCTCGCATCCTGGACATAAATTGTTTCAACTCCTACCCTCAAAACGATGGTATAGAGCACTGCACACCAGAACAACTAGACACAAGAACACCGAACACCATCACTCTGCTAAAAAAAATAATTCCCTCAACACTGTCAAACTATTCACTAAGTCTGCATTACTATTATTCTTCTCATTGTTCCTATTACCCATCTCCTCCCACTTATGATGGTAACTTTGTTGCTTGTATCCTTACAATTTATATTGTTTCCTAGTATGATTCGATTGCCTATTTGTACCCTATGACTATCACTAAGTCCTGTGCCTTATGATTCTTGATGAATGTATCTTCTTTTTATGTACCCTGAGAGTATATGCACCAAAGACAAATTCCTTGTGTGCCCAATCACAGTTGGCCAATAAACAAACAGCTGCTAATCAAATCACCAATTTTATCATGATTTAACACATACTGATATTCTAATCATTTATGGTCACATTCTTATAAGCTTTTCAAGAACTTATAAGGGTTTGAGAGAAGGGGATGCTTCTGCCAACTCTTCTGTTGTGGATCCAACATAACTGGACAATTTTCATCCAGTTTCCATCCTCTCGTTTATAATGAAAGTTGTTCAGACAGTGATTAGGCTACAATTCCATAGAGTTCTTAAAAAATTGTATTATCTATGGATTCAGGACTGGCTATAACAGACAGCACTTGGTTGTACTTGTTGATGATTTATGAACAAGATGGCGATAATGCATCCAACCTGATCCTCCTCAATCTCTCAGTGGTTTTTCTTGGTATCACTAGTCATGGATCCTCCTGATCCATGGAGTGAGAGTTGGGGGTGGAAGACACAGTGTTACTAGGTATCTCCTGCCTTTATTATTATTTGGAGAGTGCTGGGAGAGGTCACCTGATAGCAGGGAATGAAGTACAACTAGTATGTTGATAATAGTTGTATATCTTTGCTCCTGGACATCTAAGTGATGTTGTCGACAATACTTCTTAGTGCCTGGAGCCTGGAAGAACAAGCTTGGGTTCAACTTTAGCAAGATTGAACAACTGAGTTTTGAGCCCTCCTTGTCTGAAAAATGGAAACTTTCCATCTTTGATTTTGGAGAGGGACACTCCTCTGCTCAGGCCTGGTATGCCATCTGGGGTCATCTTGGGCCTCTGGATCCTGCTCCAAGGGCAAGGGATAACTGTGGCCATGGATCCTTTGCACAACTCTGTTAAGTGCACCAATTGTGTATGAACCTGGATCAGGAGGCTTGCTTGTCATTACTCATGCTGTAGTTGGCTGAACTATTGCAATGGACTCTACATGACGGTCCTTGAAAACCTTCTGGAAGCTGCAATTGGTCCAGAATGCAGTAGCACAGATAGTCATGGCTGTTTATCATTACATCCATGTAGCATCTCATTGATCTGCTACACTGGCTCCCAGTAGGCTTCAAGGCACAATGAAAGGTGCTGGTTATCATTTATAAAAGCCTACATGGTGTAAGACTAGGTCGTTGTGGGGGTATCTTTTTTCTCTTGTTGTTTCTGCCTATCCCACATACTCCAACAGAGTGGGCATGCTCCAGATAGCTTCTGTAAAATAATGTAATCTGATAGAACGTAAGAAGCATCCCTTCTCTGTGATGGTTACTACCATCTTCATCTCCATTTGACTTGCTGCAACCTTGCTAGCCTTCAGGAAGCCCTGACTGTTCCCTCAGGCATGGGGGTTAGAAAAGGATGGATGAGATTAGATGAGAAGAGCTCATCCAATGAACTGGAGGTATGTTGTGTATTTGGTTGAATTTTAATTGTTGTAGGAAAGCCAATTTGGTCCAGTGTCCAAAAAACACCAGGCCAGAAAACCAGAGATTGTGAGTTCATGTCCTGTGTTGGCCATGAAAGCCAGCTGATGACTTTAGGCCAGTCCCTCACTCTCAGCCCAACCCTCCTCACAGGGTTGTTGTTGTGGGGAAAATGGGAGGAGGAAAGTTGGATATGTTCGCCACCTTCAGTTATTTGTAAAAATAATAATGATGGGATACAAATAAAAATAAAACAAAAATATAATTCTGTTTATATGGGTGTATGCTGTCTGGAGCAGCATTTTTAAAAAGTTATGTAGCCATATAAAAATAAAATAAAATAAAGTAAGTTTTGGGCTTTTTTCTAGTACCTTTTTCTAGTATGTCCATAAATTCACCAGATGTGTTTGATACTATGCCCTATCACACTGCAAAGTAAGAAAGATGCTTCAGTCAGGAGATACAGCAATATTATTTGCAGTTGTAGTTGTAGTAGTAGTAGTAGTAGTAGTAGTAGTAGTAGTAGCAGTAGTAGTGATAGCAGCAGCAGCAACAGCAGCAACCTCTCGAGTGACTATGTTTTCTAGAAAGTCATGGCTGCTATTTTTGGAAGGGAAGATATCCCAAATGGCTTTTTCCTTTTTACCTCTACAAGCTAGCTTGCTTCCCCTTACAAGTACTGAACTGAGATTCAATTGCTTCTGTATGGCAGCTTCCATATAATAACGGAATGGCAACTGTGTCTTCTTGTCCTCTTTCTGAAGCAGCAAAGTGACTTGGCTCTGTCCCAGAACCATTTTTTTAACTTCCCTTAAATTTCCTACAGCTAGCAAAGTGGAGTGGAGAGCTCTTTGAATAAGTAGCTCAGATATTCTCTGAAACTGTGGAATTAATATATAGCTCACTGAATTGGGGCTTATGTTCTCTTGAAATGCATCGGAGAAGGAAAAATAGCAATGATGCTACTGAGTCTCCCATCACACTTTAAAATGCTAAAGAAAAAATACTGATAGAGCTTCTAGGAATATTACACAACATATCTGAAATAGCCACTCTAGAGTGCATGGTTAACTATGTTCATAATACAAGAATGCAATTTATTTAATGTAATGCTATGCTAATGTGTTTTGTTCCTGATAATGCAGCTTCCACTTAGCAAGTCTTTTCTCCCCTTAAAATATACTGTTGTTTTGACACAAACAGCTTGCTACACTTAAGGATTTTACTAATAAAACATAATGTTGTGCTAGATAATATGACTGTTGCCACAGCTGAACTGACTTGTCAAATCAATCCTAATATGGCTCCCACAGGCACATAAAAACCTTATTTAGCTATCAGTTATCCTAATCACTTTGTTGGGTTTAAGAATGTAATACTTCAAGACCAGTTCCTATTTATACATATATGCCCAGCCATTTAATAAACTCTTGATTTATATATTAAATTCTTGTTTAGAAGAGATATTCTAAGCATACAATGTTTTTAGCTTGCATATGTCTCGGTCCTCTATAAATCTACTCACACCCAGCTGTAATATGTAAATTAAACAGACAGATGAGCACACAAGCTCCCAAGTATTTAATATGCAAGAGACAAAATTACACAAAGAAAGGATGCTAAACATTTATTTTAGATCTTGTTCAAAAGCAGTAATCAGCAGGGAGAACTAAATACAGTATAGACTACAGGACTACAACTAAAAACACCAGTCATATGTCTGGCTCCTATTTAGTAAGGAAAACTATAATGGGACATCATGTTTTAAACCTTGTCTACTTGTTGCTAAAAGAGAAGTGAAGGGAATAAATAAATTCACTGCATAATGTCATATATGTCTCTTATTAAATCTAATGGAGAGAAGGGAGCTCGTGATATTTTCATGTGCAGTGCCATCTTTAATTTCATCTTTTTATGAATAAAGTTTTTGAGGGAAAAAATCCCCAATGGAATCCTATTCTTTCCACTGGATGGCAGAGCCTTTACTCTTCTCTTCGAGCAATCAACACAGACCAGTGATTAGTTACATTTGCCGTGGCCCCTTCAATCATTCAACAACTTGTCCTGACTAAGCTACAAGGTATGTGTCAAGTCAGGATGAGAGTCAGAAGCATGGTAAGTAAAGGAAAAGAAGCCACTGCTCTCTGATCTACTCTTGTGCCCTGTCAGTGCTTTGCACGGCTCTTAAGATGTAGATTTCAGACCTTCCCCTTTCCATGGGGAGTGTAGCATCATACCTGAAAGTCCAGGAATTACAGAATTTTCTTATGGAATATCTGCTTTTAAAAGACAGTGTTCCATAAATAAAGGCAAGGATAAGAAAAATTCAACCATGTAGCCAAAACTGATCATATGGATGTCAAACGGAGAATAGAATTATTCATAACTCACTTTCACTGAATACAATAGGATTTAAATGTGATTAATTTTACATATTTTAAACCACTATTTATTATGATGAGCAATATTTCTCCTTCTACTCAGAGTGTAACCTACCTTTGCTTCCTCTTGCTTAAAGCTATTGTTAAATATCTGGGCTAAGGTTTCAAATGAAACTGTCAGGGGAAGCATGAAGTTTTCAAACTCATCCTCATCTTCTCCTGCAAGAAAAGGAGGGGAGAGGACACAACTATAAACACGAATATTATTAAATAATTTGACATAGTAGCTATTATGTGAATAAACAAAAACTTTGGGTTATGCAAAGCTACACCTGAAATGTTCTTAAATCTGGTGACTTCTTTTAGTAAACACATGGACTGACAAAGCAGTCACCAGCAATTATTTCACAGCCTGTTGCTATTCTTCTTTGTTCTTTTATTTTAGGAATTGATCTGAATCCTACTCAGGTGTTTGCTTTAAGGAACTTTGAAACACTACCTGTGTTTAAATGAATATCTTTATTTTTTTTATAGACCATCTCTGTCAACAAAGATCATAGTTAAAGGGAATTGTGAAGCTATCACATCCATGAAGATATTTCAGGGGTGTCAAACTCGCAGCCCACAAGCTGGATGCGTCATGTGCTGGCTCCGCCCCCGCCCAGTTTAGCAAAGGGGAAAAAAGTCCTGATACGTCATGTGATGCTGCTGTAACAACGCAACTTTGACACCCCTGAGATATTTAGTAAATATGTAAATACAACTTAGCCTTCTTTTACACTGGGAACATTTCTTCAGTTAACCCTACTGGATAGCTAGCATACTGTCTACCGCCAATTCCTGTCAAGCTAATGTAGCTAAAACTATAGCATATATGAAACAAAGAACATATGAACATCCTATAGTTAAGAGGTTTCACTGATGCTCAACATTCTTTAGGGAAAAATCGCTAAGGAAAGTGATGTTCAAAATAGTCCCATAAAAACTCAAAGTGTATGTAATATTGAGATACCTCAATAAGAGGGGGGAGGGGAGAGACAGAAAAAAAAGTAGGAAAGCTGGAGAGGAACTTCGATCTGTGCAGTTTAGAAAAAACTGTCATTTTGCCTGGATAATGTCCTTTTTGTTCTCACTATAAACCTCTTCAAGTTGCCCCCCAAAAACACTAATATGTCAAACACTGTTAATATAGCACCTTTGGAATACATACACAATCCCCCTCCAAAATAAGAATTAATTAGGATAAGAAATACTGTAATAATAATGGGCATGGAAAATAGAGCAATTCCTGGAGAGATAAAGAAAAAGGAAAGTGGGGGATAGCAGGAGTGGAATGACAAGAATCAATCAATCAAACAAACAAACAAAGCTTTTCACTTTGTAACTCTGGTATCCTAGGACATCATTTATTTATTTTATTTAAGAGATTTATAAAGCTGCCCATCTTATGGAATATGATCCTGGGCAGCCCACAAACAATGAAATGAAATAAAAACAATAAAAACCAAAACATCCATACCACCAACTGTCACAGATCCCCACACACCCCCTCACTACACATTTTCTGGACTACAGCCTCCCCAATGCTTTGAGAAAAGCCAGATGTTCATGGGTTGTTTTTTTTTTTTTTTTTTGAAGTCTAGAAGAATAGGACAACCCCCCCACCCCACCCCCAAGATATCAGGGAAGGGTGTTCATATCTATATACCACTAACAGGAGTACACAAGCTACTTAGTTTTCAGAGTATTTTCCTTGCATTCAGAAATAAAATGGTACTATTGCTACATCTTTCAAAGTTCTGTCAAAATTTATGGTGATCTTAACTTTTGGTGAGCAACAAAACTTTAATAATTCATTCTGAAATAATGAACAAAGTATTAAGAAAGAGCAAGAAATTCAGAACACACACACACACACACACACACACACACACACAAACCATTCTGATCTAAAGTGCATTGATACAGATCTGTTATAAATGCACAGAGTTTAGAAAACTACACACAAATACGATTTTTGGGAAGACTGGTAATCATGCGATTTTATTTGCCCTGTTCACTTAATGGCTACACTAAACTGTTATAGATTTAAAAAAAAAAAAAAAGCTTTCTGATCAATCCTTACGTTTATGACTGTCATAGCATACCAACATCACTATTTGTACATTTCCCAACCAGCACACATTTATGACCATTGCAGTGCCCATGATCATATGATCACCATTATGTGCTTCAGGTTTCATGATCACCACTAATATGCTTCACAACTGGCTTGTGACAAGCAGAGCTCATAGAGAAGGCAAAAGTAAAATCTTAAGTTGCAGACATGAGATGCTTTGCTTATCGACTGCAACACTTCATTTAACAATCGAAGGGAAAGTGAGGTTATAATAGCAATAGCACTTAGACTTCACAGTGCTTTATAGCCCTCTCTAAGCGGTTTACAGAGTCAGCATATTGCTCCCAACAATCTGGGTCCTCATTTTACCTACCTCGGAAGGATGGAAGGCTGAATCAACCTTGAGGTGTTCAGAATCAAACTTCTGGATTGAGCAGTGAGTTAGCCTGCAGTACTGCATTCTAACCACTGTGCCACCATGGCTCTTTTGATCACAATCACAAATTGCTAGTCCCAATTGTGGTTGCTAAAAAAGGACTACTATACAAAAAACTCTTAACAATCTTTCTCCTAAATATGGGACAGGGATTATCTGAATCTTTGCAATCTAGATATGGTAGGCCTGCTATAAAGTCTTTTCTAAGAGATAACACCAGGATTTTATTTTGGATGCAATTCTAGGAGGCAATCAACAGGGAGGATTAAAATACTTCAGGCTGTATTTAGGCTTGCACACATAATTATGTAAGTTGTTTACTTGTTTATCTAACATGTGGCATAGCTGAAATTACTCAACTATGGTGTTATTACTCTATACTATATAATTTGTGAAGTTAAATATAGTCAAAGATCAACCAAATAACGAAGCAACACATTGAAAACAACTTTCGTATCAAAATTCTGCAGAAGGGTCAGAGGCGAAAATTAAATAAGGTATCAAGAAAGTACTCAGACTCTAATAGAGGTGGCATATGAATCTTACCAGGATAAACCAAGCCATGGAATTTTCCAGAAATCCCCATTTGAGCTGAATAACTACCCAGCAAATTAGGGAAATAGAGACTGCATTCTTTGCTAAATGGGGTGGGCTGATGTAATGGAATGAAGATGGTTTCATAAGTAGCCTGGCCCAATGCCATGTAGGACTTTAACCAACACCCTGAAATGAACCCGGAAGCAAACTGGCATCCAAATGCATTTCATGGAGCAAAGGGTGCCAAAAATTGCCCATGCAACCTATTATCAAATCCGCACAGATTCTATGTAGGACAAACATTACACAAAAAAACCACAAAACACAAGTTTGTATCAGGCAAGAAAGGTATGCTGTGAACCTTGTCAGTTAAAGAGTTGCAACTGGCCGGATCCAAAGGAAAAGCTATCTCTGTCACTGTCTCCGCCTTGTGGAATATTTCCCCCCTGATGAAATAAGAAAAAGGTCCCCACATGCCTGGCCTTCTGAAAAGGAGTGAAAACATGGTTTTGCAACCTCGCATGGGGAACTCAAAGGAGTACAGAGCAATGTGGTTAATTAGTGCCCTGAAAACCCTCTCTTCACCTTTTAATTAATTTTTAAAATCACTCTTTTTAAAATTTTTAAAGTTTATATAATATTTTTATGTTTAATATTTTATTGAACACCACTCAGAGTCCCTCTGCGAGAGATGAGCAATTCCAAAATGTAACAAAGAAACAAATAAATAAAATCCTGACAGGTATTGCTGGATGATGATCTAAGTCATATTAAGAAGAATATGACATAAAGTGTGTGTGTATATACATCCAAATGCATACCAGGCTTTTTGGAAATGGCAATACCATATAGATTTTTTCAATATTTGCATTCTGATGCCAATAAGGCATCAAAGGTTATACATTCTTTATCTCAATTGCACATTAGAATTAGGGGATAGATACAAATGAGACACCCTGTAGGACAGGTGATGACAGTATAAATGACCAAGCTTCTACCCCCAAAAGCAAGAAGCAGGAACATAATGTTAACATCCAGGGGTCCTATCTCTCTGTACATATTTGGATCCAGATACTATTGCAGTGTATGTTATACTTGAATTTACTGATTCAGGAAATTAATCACAAATATATACTTTGATCCTCCTATTCACAGTCTCTGTAATTCAAATATACACAGTGGTAGAAGTGTCCAAAAGGTCTTGTGCAAGGAACAGCCAGGTTTGGGTACTCACTGCGTGGATTAAAACCCAGTTTGAATTATATGTCCAGATGTTTAGCCAAACTTCCAAGCCATAATGGATCTGCTCTCCTAATAATGGATGTCACATGAAGGTAGACAGCTGGATTTATAGTGACACTCAATATGTTACCAAAGTACTACTGGTAGAATATCTTTGCTAACTTTAACACAGCTATTAAAGGTTCAAACCTTTTAGGAAGCATTTAATTAAATTGCTGGAGGTGGGAAATTGGATGCAATATCTCATCCATTAGAAGGTGATAGGCCATTAGGAAGAGAAGTCAAATATTTCCCAACAGCAGAAAGCAAGTAGTATATGAAACAGTAGATGTGGTCAGTTGGTTTTGGTTGCAAGTATTTCAAATACCTACCATTTTCAACAATAGGTTTTGCTCACTACAGCGTTGTTTTTATTTTGCAGTTATAAGTCTCTCCTGGGCTTCAATGCAGGGAGAACCATATAAGAATGTTCCACAGTTAGACTGAATAATGAGGGATCATATTTGCCCTCATAAAGATTCAGATCTAAGAATCCTGTGAGAGGTATATATTATTTTGACAGATGGCAGGGAGCAAAGCAAGGCTGACATGGTCACCAGGAGACTATCTGTATACAATTAGTCTTGTCTATGGTTATTTTTGACAGGATTCCACCGAGCAGAAAGATGGTGGCAACAGACTGAGAAACGGACTCCTCCAGGCAAAAGAAACACACAGCTTCACTGAACTATCAACAGTTCTTGATACAAACAGTCCAATTGTTGTGGTGCCATCATGTCTGATAAATTAACATGGACTCAGAAATTCTAGATATACCCTTCATTGAGTGATATGGTATTCCCTGCAGAGCTAGTTCTAGAGAATCACATGGAGGTAGACTAGGACTGTTCAAAGTAGGGTGAGATTCCATTGAAATGACTGGGAGGAGAAAATCGGAGGAAGGGATCAGAGTTACAATGATAAAACTTTTTTCACTTCCTCAACCCAGACGCACTTCTTAATCATGTTATACATTTGTATTTAGAATACCCAACCCAGAGTATTAAATACCTTACATTTGCAGATAGGCTACAATCGTGATGGCAAGCCTATGGCACGTGTGCCAGAGGTGGCACGCAGAGCCCTTCTGTGGGCATGCGCGCTGTCGCCAGCTACTCTTCTGGTTTCCGACGTGCATGTATGAGCCGGCCAGCTGGTCTTTGCGGACACCAGAGCACCAGAAAATGGCCTGAAAACAGCCCCCCAAAAGGCCAAAAACAGGCTGTTTTTCAGGCCTGGAAAACAGTCAAAAAACAGGCATGTGTGCGCCGACCAGTTGGTCTTCAGATTTCCGACGGTCTGACGCGCACACATGCATGCGCATTCCAGTTTGGGCACTCGGTACAGAAAAGGTTCGTCATCATTGGGCTACAAGGTTTCTTTGGCTATTGTGCATTGCAAGTGTCAAAACTGAACAGTCTTAATGCTTTTTCCCAGAGAATTCACAAGTGGGACGACTACTTGTACTCTCCTGTTTAGGGAAGTGCTTGGTAGTGAAGGCATGACTTAACTATATGTCGTTTTTCCAAGATAAGATTTGTTACTATTTATTTATTTTATGAGATATACAGAGTACCCAACAGAGGAAGATGTTTATTTCCATACCGTGCTTACTTTAAAAATGCAGCTTTTACAGCCATATAATCTTTAGCTCACTTATGGAAAATGAATGAATGAATCTACTTAAACTATATTAAGGAGTCACAGATTAAAGAGAAAGATTCCAAATGTGTAACTGCTGTTGTAGTTGGGAGAAAAATGCCTTAAGAAATTCAAATAATCTAATTAGAGATTAATACAATGCTGGACTAAATTCTTGGTAAGAATTTAAGATCAAAGATGTAACTGTGATATTAAATTATTTTCCAAAATTTTAGAACTTATCTATGAAAATTTGTGGTTAGATTGGGTTTATCTAGAATTTTAATTATTACTAGCTGGATATCTGGGCTTCGCTATGAAACTATGTGATGGGGCTTGATAAATTGACACTTAAAGCTTGAAAATTAATGAGTAGTTATGATCGGCCTCTCCTCTCCCCTTCTCTCCCTCAGCCTTGTCCCACAGAAGCCTCCCCTATCCTATCCCCTTCTCTCCCTCAGGCTTGCCCCACAGAAGCCTCTCCTATCCAATCACCTTCTCTCCCTCAGGCGTGCCCCACAGAAGCCTATCCAATCCCCTTCTCTCCCTTAGGCTTGCCCCACAGAAGCCTCCCCAATCCTATCCCCTTCTCTTCCTCAACCTTGCCCCACAGAAGCCTCCCCTATCCTATCTCCTTCTCTCCTTCAGGCTTAACCCACAGAAGCCTCCCCTATCCAATCCCCTTCTCTCCCTCAGCCTTGCCCCACAGAAGCCTCCCCTATCCTCTCCCCTTCTCTCCCTCAGCCTTGTCCCACAGAAGCCTCCCCTATCCTATCCCCTTCTCTCCCTCAGGCTTGCCCCACAGAAGCCTCTCCTATCCAATCACCTTCTCTCCCTCAGGCGTGCCCCACAGAAGCCTATCCAATCCCCTTCTCTCCCTTAGGCTTGCCCCACAGAAGCCTCCCCCATCCTATCCCCTTCTCTTCCTCAACCTTGCCCCACAGAAGCCTCCCCTATCCTATCTCCTTCTCTCCTTCAGGCTTAACCCACAGAAGCCTCCCCTATCCAATCCCCTTCTCTCCCTCAGCCTTGCCCCACAGAAGCCTCCCCTATCCTATCCCCTTCTTTCCCTCAGCCTTGCCCCACAGAAGCCTCCCCTATCCTATCCCCTTCTCTCCCTCAGGCTTGCCCCACAGAAGCCTCTCCTATCCAATCACCTTCTCTCCCTCAGGCGTGCCCCACAGAAGCCTATCCAATCCCCTTCTCTCCCTTAGGCTTGCCCCACAGAAGCCTCCCCCATCCTATCCCCTTCTCTTCCTCAACCTTGCCCCACAGAAGCCTCCCCTATACTATCTCCTTCTCTCCTTCAGGCTTAACCCACAGAAGCCTCCCCTATCCAATCCCCTTCTCTTCCTCAGCCTTGCCCCACAGAAGCCTCCCCTATCCTATCCCCTTCTTTCCCTCAGCCTTGCCCCACAGAAGCCTCCCCTATCCTATCCCCTTCTCTCCCTCAGCCTTGCCCCACAGAAGCCTCCCCTATCCTATCCGCTGGTTGCTGCTGTGAAAGTAAAACTGAAAGTGAAACTCCTCTCCTCTGCTTGTGTTTTGCATTTGGAACAGATTTCTTTTCAGGTGGAGAGGGGGAGTAGAACTCCTTAGCATCAGAGGGCTGTTTGGAAAGTGAAACTGTATTTGCTGTGTGAGCAAGGAGGAGACAGGAAGGAGCCTGGCGGTGCTTAGCTCAAGTGTTCTGTATTAAAGCTGCTTCCTGCTGTGAAAGTAAAACTGAAAGTGAAACTCCTCTCCTCTGCTTGTGTTTTGCATTTGGAACAGATTTCTTTTCAGGTGGGGAGGGGGAGTAGAACTCCTTAGCATCAGGGCGTGTTAATAATAATATAGCAAATACTAATGCTCTGATGGTCATTTCGAAAAACTCTTTCTTAGTGAGCACCTAGAAGCCAAGAACATACATGGCAAATTTCAATTTTGTAGGTTTTACGGTTCTGGAGATTTCATGATTACAGCGTGAGTGGTTTTCGCTTTTATATATAGAGAGACTTTTTTCAGTGAT
Organism: Pantherophis guttatus; assembly: GCF_059756535.1. Lineage (NCBI taxonomy): Eukaryota > Metazoa > Chordata > Lepidosauria > Squamata > Colubridae > Pantherophis > Pantherophis guttatus. The sequence continues at coordinate 201,596,827 of NC_142063.1, read as the reverse complement.
GAAAACGGAGAGTGACAAGTACAAAATGTAGCTCTAGAAAGTTCTGAATAACATTCACAGAGAATGTACATGTATGTTATAAAGAGATCAGTGTATTGAGATAAACTGCAACAAGAAGATGCATTTGCATATTCTGATACTTGCTTTAGGACTTAATACTTTACCTTTTATGAATGCACATCCCCAAACTTCAAAATTTGCTTTCTTTATATGTAATCTAAGTTACTAGATTGCAACATAATATTTCCAGAATTATCTAGCATGCATTATTTTGGCTGAAAGAAATAGCACTGATGCTAAGAGTTAATTATTAAGAACATTGTACAGAAATGTGTGCAATATCAGAAGAAAAAAAGATGAACACATTCTTACCTAAATCTACCATGAGGAGACGTGTAAGAGCAGTATAGAAGGTTGTTCTGCATCTAAGATCGGTCAAACCATAATTATCATTGGCACCCAAGAATGGAAAGTGTTTACTCTGGTGGTAAAGAACAGATAACAAAATAAATTTATTCATGATTTAAAATTAGCAATTTTAAAAAATATTAAAACAAACTAAAAAGGCCTACCGTATGATTTTGTAGCATGAACTTCACAGCATCTATTTTCACAAGTTTTTTTAAAAGGATATAAGTATTTCTTGTTAAGGAAAATAACACAGTCCAATTAATTTATTAATATCACACACATTTAAAATTCTGACTGACAAGACAACAAACAAGAGATAACATAAATGAATATACGTATTGTGTATATAGTTGTATATAGATGAGCATACATGTGTGAAAAAAACTTGGGTTTTTTTAAGGAAATCAGTGGGAAATGTATAACATTGGGAAAAGTGGGATAGAGGTAATCTTCCATGGCCTTTGGAAATTTAAAAGCAAATATACATTCATCCTGGAGAAGGCAAATCCATTTCTAGATTATTGAAAAAGACGAACTGTTTGAGCTTTCCTATAGTCACCAAGAATCAAACTCAATTTGAAGGTGCTTTTATCAATTTTACCACAGTTGACATCATTACTGGGAAATAGTTCAAAATCATCACTTATTATCCATACTAATAAACATTAACAATCTTAAAAATTGAAATTTTTACTTTTTGGAATTATTTTTGGACAATGTATTTTTGGACTATGTAATTTGTCCAAGCACTCATCAAATTTGCAAATGAGACCAAGCACCTGGGGGGGAAAAACTGGGGGAGACGGACTGCTTACACTTTAGAAGAGAGACTCAAGATTCAGAAGAATCTTGACAGACTTGAACACTGGGTTCTATCCAATAAGATGCAGTTCAGTGGTGAGAACGAATCAGATTTTTCACTTATGCAGGAAAAACCAAATACAGATACAAAATAGGCAATACTTGGCTTAATAGTAGTACTTGTGAAAGGGATCTACACGCTCTGGTGTACCAAAACTGAAATATGAGCCAGCAGTATGCGGCAGCTGCCAAAAAAGCCAATGCAGTCCTTGGCTGCATCAATAAAGGGATAGCATCAAGATCACGATAGTACTTCTCTAGACTGCATTAGTAAAGCCACACTTGGAATATTGTGTCCAGTTCTGATCACCACAATACAAAAAAAGATGCTGAGTCCCTAGAAAGAGGACAGAGAAGAGCAACAAAGATGATAAGAGGTCTGGAAGCTAAACCATATGATGAACATCTAAGGGAACTACCAGTAATAACTTTAGTCTAATGAAGAGAAGCCTTAAGGGTGACATGATAGCCGTCTTCCAATACTTGAAGGAATGTCACAAGAAAGAGGGGACTGATTTATTCTCCAAAGCACCTGAAGGCAGGCAAGGAGCAATGGATGGAAACTAGTCAGAGGGAGATCCAATCTAGAACTTAAGAGAAATGTCCTGACAGTGAGAACAATTAGTCAATGGAAGAGCTTTTCTCCCAGAATTGTGAGCACTCCATTGCTGGAGGTTTTGAAGAAAAGATTGGACAACCATTTGTTTGGGATGGAATAAGCACTCTTGTCTTGGGAAGGTTGGACTAGAAGACCACCAAGATCCCTTCCAGCCCTATGATTCTATGAACGAAGATTCTTAGAATCTGCCTTAAAAAAAGTATTGAAATGAAAGGGAGAGGGTTACAAGAAGTTCAGCAACTGAATTATTCCTGTCCTATTCTCCTTAGGATAGAGCTTTCTCGCTTTTTTTGAAATGACTTTTTTGTGCACAAGAAGGGAGGCATTTCTTTTTACTAATAACAGAGGAGGAGTTTGTAGATTCATAACACTGAGTCCTGAATTATCATCAGTCTGTGAACCAACCATTACAGTATCCAGGATGTAGGAATAGAACTGAAATTGTAGCAGTAAATTGACCTTTACTGAAAAGTTTTACTGGCAATCTGGAAATTATTTAAATTAAAATGAAAATATGAAAATACTTATATTTCCTTTTATCTCAAGTATACACCTGCATCTTTGTGGTTTCACCTGCATACAGCTTATCTGTCCTTAAATTTGGAAATTTACTTGTAATACTATTTACATAATGGCGATAATTCATGTTATAAGCATGTAGCATGTTTAAACAAAAGGGACTGGTTAGATTTCATGATCATAAACTCATGATAATTATCAACACTACTTAAAATCAATACTGGAAAATGGCCATAATTTTTATCTTTATTACACGAATGTAAAGAATTACCAACCTTCTTGAGCTGGAAGCTCCTAAATAGGTTGCAAATAAAACTAGGAATTCTGGGAATTTTGTCTCAATCCTCCTGGGTGGTACCAAATTGGGGAAACCAGGTTCAGACCACTACATGGTTCATTGCTCAATTAACCAAGTTTAAGTAAGCTGTCTTCTTTTTGGTAATGGATAAGATTTTAAAATGCTCATTTTAATTTTTTTTTATTTTTTTCAGTTATTAAACATTAATGCAAATATTACCAACCGAAACCAAACATTTCAGGTTAAGAACTTTACCTTTCTTAAATCTAAAGAAAAGTTTCAGTCAATGTAAACATGAGGAAGTAGAAACCCCAAATTCTAAAAGAGTCATTTGCATGCAGTAACTTCACAAAAACAAACAAAAGCAACACACACACACACACACACACACAAGTATACAGGCCCAGTTACAGGAAACATTATGATAAAGTTAATTATTAGAAACAAAAGAGAATACATGAAAGCAGCACTGCTGCACCAACATAAAAGAAACACTAACACATTCCATTATGTAAATGAATTCAAAGCTATTCCATGACTGATCAAGCTAGAAGGGACGTAATGATTTATAATTCAAATAACCGAGCCTTAAAATCAAATTGGGCTAATATATCTCTAAATATGCAAGCTTGGAAAAAGTGTTAAAATAATACAAAAGAAGACAGCAACACAAATCATTTGTTGCCTCTTGTTGCTTAAAATTTCTCCCCTTTCCTCTCTTTTATCGTTTCTAAAATTATTTTTAAAGTGTAACATACCCCCCATGGCAATAAATAATCCTTATGCATAATAAAAGCAGCAATTTCAAGAAACACATGGCAATTGTTACTGAAAGGACATTATATACATATGAATGAATTAAACAACGAGAAGGCATTTAAAAATAAACTAATTATTTTTAGCCTCTTAAATTAATCACAATTTAATGTACTCTGTGTTTTGAAAATGAGTCAATGGAATGTGATGTCCCAAAAAATTCCAGTGCTTCTCACAAAATTTTGTATACCTAATGGGAGCTTAATCTTCAACCTACCACACTGGCATAATCCCCATCAGAATGAAGCATGCTTGTGTTAAGTGAGCACTACAGCCAGAGTTGTTCTGATAAACTATTGCAATGTTATAAAGGTCACCGTTTGCAATACCAGAAGTATTTATAAACACTTCATATGTAAGAAATAAAAAGTACTTTAGTATTATTCTTTAAAAGCTGAGCCAATAAATTTTTAAGAGGAAAAAAATATGTACTGGTAAAAGCCAAAATGACCAGCAAAATTGGGTTGTTCATCATTTTCCAGCAAAAAGGAAAAGCAACCTCGACAGGTGTAATTTATCATTTTTCTGATTTAATACCAAAGAAATATATTAAAATAATAAAAAGAATCCTGAAATCCTCAAAATTTGTTGTGATAAATAGCCCTCCCTGCCTTTATTACATTATGTCTACTAACAGAAATATTGCATGGTGGATTTTGCCAGACAAGGACGATTATTTTCCAATAAAAAGTTGCATATTAAATTCTAGCACAAAAGTGGGTGTCTTAATACTTCTGAATTCTTTTCTCATTTGCCAAGAAATACAATTTTAAACTTAACTAATACTAACACACAAGAATAAAATGAAACAACAGTTAGGTTAGCTTTACCATGCTGCATCCACTTAAAACAGGTAGAAGATAAAAATTATGTAATTTTGGGTGATTTATTAGTTGGCAACATTTTATTTATTCAAAATAATGTTCATTTCATGCGGGCAATTAAGGAAATAATCTGCAAAGCTAATCTGATTTTGTATATAACCTAAGAACTTTTTATACTGCGTATTAAATAAATAACTGAGTAAAATTATCTGTCAACTAAAAGGGTTACGAAAGAAAGAACAAAAATACTATAGCAATGAATAATCTTAATAGTAATAATAATATAACAACATATTGCAAGGGGCTAAAATTGAAGAATGGTTAACATCTGGCAAAATCTACTTGACAATGAAAGATCCAACAAAAAGTCAACACTAGGCAATTACGGGGCACTTACCAAAAACTTTAAAATTGATGGTTCTAGTTCAGGGATGTCCAACTCATGGCCCATGAGCTGGATGAGGCCATGCACTAGTAATGCCACCATATAAGATTTTAAACTTTTAACATTAATTATGTGATTTATACACAGTACATTAACTATATTATTTTATATGAGGCCCAAGACAATTCCTCTTCACTCAATGTGGCTCAGGCAAGTCAAAAGGTTGGATACCCATAATCTAATTGAAAAGAAGCTCTTTCTACCTGAGCAAAAAGGAAACCACCTAAACAGCAAAGGAACAAAAGATCAGTTCTTAACTGACAAGATGATTCTGTAAAACTGGAAGAGAAGGAAGACAAGTTGAATGTGGCACGGATACTGAACAAGTCAGGCTGTGGCTATGAAACATCAAAAACCTCTGCCAGGCTATCCCACTTCCTTTACATAGAGCATCTGAAGGCATTTGAGTCCCTGCCACATGATTGGATAATCAAGTGTCTAGAAATTAGAGGAGTCGGTCGAAAGCTTTGTGCAAAGATCAATGGCACAATGGAAGACATGGTTGTTGGTCAATTGTGATAGACTGGAAGAGATTAACATTAAGATGGGAATCTTTCAAGGAGACTCACTACCATTTGTCACTGCATTAATTCCTCTGTCAAAAAATACTTGAACAAGTCAGGCCATGGTTATGAAACGTCAAAAACATCTGCCAGGCTATCTCACTTCCTTTACATGGAGCATCAGAAGCAGTATGGAAAAGCAGCATCTGAAATGGAATTGCTGCTCAACACTTTTTATATACAGCCAAGATATTGCAATGGAGTTAGGGCTGGACAAATGTGCTACACTTACTATCAATGGATACTGAAAACTGAAGGAGTTAAGGGATCTGTATATGGACATTTGTGCTCTGGATCTGGAGATATGAGTCCTCCATAGAGAATGTTGCCCATTCTGACATATGTCATAAAGAAATCTAATAGATAACAAGGGCACAACAGACATACCAGCCAAAGCTTATTAAAGAATCTTTTGGTCATAGCTGCTACCTGCTCTTCCACAACAAGCCTTGAGTCCCAGAGGTCCACCAAAATTATGTGAATTTACTCTTTTGGGGAAGTGCTACCACATGAAGAACCAAAATTGGTATTGTCTTAAGAGTCAGCAGGCTTTTGAATTAACAAATCTGAGCCTGTTTCTTTGCATCCAGGCTCTAAACATCCAAAGTTATTACCCTACTATTATCATATCCTCTCCATTCAACTTCCAACCTGGAATGAATAACATATGGTCACAATTTATGCTCACTAGGTTTTTCATTCCAACTTTATTTCTCTAGTAAAGGACCTGGTCACTATGAACAGTGCAGCTTGGCAAATGCAATAAGGACAGAGAAGGAGCTCCACTTCATCATCCGTATCACTACAAAAACAGGCTCGGATCTGACCTTGTGCTTGTGTCCTGTTAGATCTGCTTCTTGTCTTCCATTCATCATCCCTATATATTTATATAAGGCCATGTTTTAACTATCATATTGTTAGTGCTATATAATTTTGCGCTATGCATTACAGGTAGTCCTCAATTTATGACCACAATCGAGTCCAAAGTTTCTGTTGTTAAGTGAGACATTTGTTAAGTGAACTTTGCCCCATTTTATTACCTTTCTTGTCTCAGTTGTTAAGTGGATCATGCAGTTGATAAGTTAGTAACCCCCTTGTTAAGTGAATCTGGCTTCCCCACCAACTTTGCTTGTCAGAAGGTCGCAAAAGATGATCACATGACCCCGGGACACAGCAACGGTTATAAATATGAAGCGGTTGCCAAGCATCTGAATTTTGATCACATGATCATGGGAATGATGGAAAGTTGTAACTGTGAAAAACAGCCATGTCACTTTTTTCAGTGTCATTGTAACTTTGAACGCTCACTAAATGAACCGTTGTAAGTCGAGGACTACCTGTAGTTTAACTGACATGTATGAATGATGTAATAAGTAAGACTCACTAAAAGATTCAGAAGGGTGTGTTTTGGAAGTGTTCATCTTATGTAACATAAGGAATGAAGAGATGGTTTCAAACAGATAATTCCCATATAAACTGGTATACTTGCACTCCAATGGAAAAATACCAAATAGTGCGGATATCACTGGAAGTTATAAAAGAGGGTGGAAAATGTAATACCTCGTTGAGTGTCCCACCTCAACTGAATCTGACTGACTAGCTAGGGTTGGTATGTATGAATGAATGTATGTGGCAAAAGTGAGTAGGTTTTTTTCCAAAAATGTATATCGAAAATTATAAAATTGTATTTGCTTCAAAATGTTCTGAGTATCCTACCTAAGTAGCACAGATGTTAAAAAATAATCCCTCTTTATGGTTTAGGCATGATAATGTAGGTCCTCAAGTGAAGTATGGACTCTGAAAGCCTGAATGTAGCTCCAGAAACTGCTAACATTTAAACTAATTTGTAGTGTAAAATGACCTTATTAAATACATAAAAGTTTAAAAACTGTCCTGGCACTAAAAACAATCTTTAGTATGCCCCACATTATACTAAATGTGGATGTCCACCACTCCCTGAAAGAAAGAAAAATCATTCACTTTCTAAAGGACATAATAAAGTGGCATACAAAAAAAGAATTAAAATTATACTGTAATGAAGATTGCATTTTGCAGCAAAGGGAACAAAACACTAAACTGAAACAACAGCAGCTGAAAAACGATGTCTACTAAGAAGCATGGAATGAAATGTCATTTCAATAATTAAAAAGGAACTGGACAGAATAAAAAATATTAAAAGCTTTGTGAAACAGAGTGCTTTGGATTCCATTCTACAGTGCTAACCCTCAACCTGGGCCCAGGTACTTGAGTCCTGAGATCTGTGGAAATAATCATATAAGGCAGAAAAGTATTGTGCATCAAGATGAAGGGATGCATTGGCTCAGTGGCTAAGACGCTGAGCTTGTCGATCGAAAGGTTGGCAGTTCAGTGGTTCAAATCCCTAGTGCCACGTAATGGGGTGAGCTCCTGCTACTTGTCCCAGCTTCTGTCAACCTAGCAGTTCAAAAGTATGTAAAAAATGCAAGTCAAAAAATAGGGACCACCTTTGGTGGGAAGGTAACAGTGTTCCGTGCGCCTTTGGTGTTTAGTCATGCCAGCCACATGACCACGGACACGTCTTCAGACAGCGCTGGTTCTTTGGCTTTGAAACAGAGATGAGCACTGCTCCGTAGAGTCAGGACAGACTAGCACATATGTGCAAGGGGAACCTTTACCTTTTCCTTTATCAAGATGAAATGCTTCAGGATGAAATACCTGCAGAGTTATCATATTAACAGCAGGGGATATTCAAAGAAAGTCATATCTTTTTGTAGAGAAAGAATGACATCAGGGAACCTTGGAGTAATGAATATTGTCTGTGTTTCTGGGAAAGGGTACAAAAATGATAGACAAAAAAGCTTTTCTTTTTTTCCTGCTTTCTAGGAACCTTCAAGTTTGCACAACAGTGGTAGGAGAGGTTTTCTGAGATGGCTCCGAGCATAACAGCTCAGAGAAAGGGTTTGTTTTACTGTAGTTCTTGAGGAGTGATGGAACTAGACTATTTATAGATTCTGAAGTGAGCTTATCTAACAGTAAATTCACATTCCGTGTGAATGAAATCTATTTCTTAGTGGATGGATCAAGAATCAGGATCGCAGTCCCACAAATCATGCCTAGGAAATGGTTACCTCCTCGGTGGGTCTGATGAAACTGAATTTGCAGGGAATGTTCACTCCATAAAGTCCTAGTGAATTTCAGCATTGAATGTATTCCAAATATTTCACTCAGGGTGGAATATTAAGAGGATCACATTACAGGAATACAAGAATTACTGCCTTTTAGATCACCAGCCTCACTGTTGCCATCTTGTAGAACTAAGGAAGTATGGCTTCTCTGTTCCCACCCTTTAGAACAACATCTATCCAAAGATACAAATGGTGCCCAGTCTGCTGGGTCTTTGAAAACTCCTTAAAATCTAGCTTTGGTCCCAAGCCTGGGGTTAATGTATTGGGGAAGAGAGCTGTGGCATTGCATTTTCATGACCGTTTTTAGTTCAGGCTGTTTCGTTTTGTCTATGTTTTATAATTGTTTTAACTTAATATTAGATTTTGTAAGCTGCACAGATGCTGCTGGAGTGGGCAGCCATAATACATTTAAAGAAATGAATGAATGAATGAATGAATGAATGAATGAATGAATGAATGAATGAATGAGAGACTAGCTTAATTCACACAGCATACTAAAGTTCAGCAACCGATGGGTTCTCATATAATTCTGAATTACTGCTCCCAGCATCCTTCACTACTGGTAATACTGGATGGAACTGCTGGGAATTGAAGCTCAGCAATATCTGGAAGGTACAGGTTACTCACCTGTGATAAACACAGAGCATTTTATTGGTTTTGCCTTACATACTGTTTACATCCAGTCACTGTGGGTTATTAACTATAGTCTAATACTTAGTGTTGTTAGACTTTACCTATTAAAGCAGGAAATTAGTTTGATAGCTCATTAAAAAGTCGGAGAACTTTTTATACAAGAAAGACAATATTTTAAACATGTTTTATGCATCAAAAAGGCTAATTAAATGACTAATGTTAAACATCTCTGTACATTAAGACTGTTTAAAATTTCAATTCAAGTTCAATTTCCCTTTTTTAGCTGTCCAGTTTCAGATATCATGTATAATAAACAATTAAAAGGATATCCAACAGAAAGATCATTTAAAAACTGAAGTGTTCTTGAAATCACAGGCTCACATGTCCCCCAATATTTAAGGTTTGTAACACTAAAATATTAAAAAGAAAATGTTTACAAAGATATATTCTAGCAAAATATAAGTATATATATATATATAAAAATATAAAAACTCTATACAATGAAGTTTTCAGCAGGATAGGTGCAAGCGATTGCATACATAATAATCCTGGAAGCTGCTATACTTTTTAAAAATTTGCTTCTCCTCTTCTCTTTTAATGTCAAGTTTATCATAAATAGTTTTAATTAATGCAATTACTAAATTGGAAGAAAAGATAATAGTTTTTCTACTTTTGCAATATATTTAAAGTAAAATTTAAAGTAAAATTTAAAATTATATATAAAAGGAAAATATGAAAAATAGCAAATTTTCAAATTTCAATCAAATGAAGTAACAGAACACTGTTAACCAGTGATAGTGAGGAACAGACTGGGAGATAATATGGATTACATACACATGTAATCTGAAATTGAAAATTTATAGTTTGATATATAACATTGACATGTTATTAAATATTAAATTTAATATTTAAATCATAAATTCTGGCAACAAAAACAATTGTATACAATAACTCAGACATAAACTCACATTTTTGACATAAATGTTTCTAAAACTTGATTGTCATCAGTTATTCCCAAGACTTCAGACATTCGAGCATAAACCTGAAAGAAAAATAAAGAGTGGCATTTCAGTAACATGCTATGAATTTTAAAATATTTAGTTGTTAAAGGCGAAAGATTTATACGATCTGAAGAGAAACCATTGTGAAATTCGGAAATATTTGGAAAAGACAGACTTGCCTAAAGTCTCGGAAACAATGAAGGATATTCTTAATGCGGAATTTACGATGGAGGAAGTAGAAACAGTTATGAAAGCATAGGCGAATGGCAAAACCCCGGGTAGAGATGGCCTTCCAGTTGAACTATACAAAATAGTGTTTGACGTTGTAGGGAAACACATGACGGATTTATTCAATGCGGTTATGAAAGAGGCTCAGGTTCCAGTATCTTGGACAGAGGCTTATATTTCTATTACTCCAAAAGAAGGAACTGACCTATCTCTTATTAAGAATTATAGACCGATATCATTACTAAATTCCGATTGTAAGATATTTGCGGGGGTCCTTGCAGCCAGACTTAACTGTTTCCTTAACCAATTCATTCATTCAGACCAAAACGGCTTCCTTCCTAATAGATACTTACGAGATAATATTAGAATTATCATGAATACATTAGAATTTTTCGAAAATCGCCCAGATAAACAATTAGCTTTAATTTTTGTTGACGCCCAAAAGGCATTTGACAGAATCAGTTGGGAATTTATGATTTCTCAATTGGAATATATGGAGTTTGGTGGGAATTTCATTCGGGCAATTCGAGATATCTAACGGGAGCAGACTGCAAGAGTACTCATAGATGGAGAGGAAACGGAGAGGATCCAAATTTGTAGAGGTACAAGACAGGGATGTCTCCTTTCCCCATTGCTATTTGTATTGACTTTAGAGCCCCTGCTTAGAGAAGTGAGAGGAAATACGGAAATAAGAGGAATGAAGATTAGGCAGGAGGAAGTTAAAGTCCAGGCTTATGCAGAAGATCTTGTATTTATTTTGGATCAACCACTGGACTCGGGCCTGAAATTATTACGCTTGATTAGAGAGTATGGGGAGGTAGCAGGATTACTGATGAATGAAGAAAAAACTAAAATCCTAGCGAAAAATATGACTCAGATGCAAAGGCAACAGTTGGAGCAGTTAATGGGTTTAAGAATGACAAATAAAATTAAGTATCTGGGTATATGGTTGACTGCCAGATGCTCCTCCATAAAGGAGGATAACTATCTTCCTCTTTACAACCAGATGCTCAGAGATCTAGAAAGATGGAAAAACCTCCAGCTATCAATTTTGGGAAGGGTGGCAACCATTAAGATATGCGTGTTATCCAAATGGCTATTTCTATTCCAAACAGCCCCGGTAAGGTTGAATAAAGAATTCAACTTCCTGTTTGCTGTTTGTCGCTGCCAGACGTTCCTTCGGGATCGTCAGCTTCCATCGCCTGTCAGAGCCGCCTTCACAACGGAATGGTGGCTCGAAAAAACTCCGTTTCCATGAGGAAACGGAGATAGAGCCGGCAGGGGTGGGTAGAACTCTCTGCGGAGTCCCAAAAGTTTTTCCTTTACTTTTGGGACGGAGCGGATGAGATGCCCCGTATCCCCAGCCGCTGCTCCGGGCTTTGGGAGACCTCTGCTGATGCAGAGCCAGGCGTCAAAAGCAAGCCTGCAAATTTAACAGACTACTCAAAGAAAATGTGAGCTGGACCTGTAATACTGAACTGCAAGTATTTTACTGATTTTTTAAAAGAAATTATTTAAGAGAGAGGAGGAAAAGAAAGAGGGGGAAAAAAAAGCCTTTTAAAAAATGGCGTCGGCTGGAGGAGAGGCAGAAAGGGAAAGTCCTTCCGTTTTTTATTACTACAATGTAGCGGAATAAATACCACTGGCTACATTTGTAGACAAAACTTCGCTCCTGTGTTTTTTTCTCTTTTTCTCTCCCTTGGAGACCAGATATTGTTGTTGATTGGAAAGAAGTCTTTCTTGCTTTTTTTTTTTAACAAAGTCTGCCTGGGCAGAAACATGGCACCGAGACTCATAAAGTCAGATAAACAAGAAGGGGGGGGATTCCCCCACCAACAACTTAAAGGAACAAGTCTTAATTCTTCAGTCTGAGAAACCTGATTTTAATATAATAGAATTTTTTATAGAAGAGATTGAAAGAAGGGAGGAGATTGTGAATCAGCAATTTGAAAAATTTAAGCAGGAAATTAAAGAATTGGTGAAATCTATGGCTAATGGTTTTACAGAATTTATGATGCAGTTGGACACAAATACTAATGTACTAGAGTCTAAAATGGAAGGAATTCAAGATAAATTGGACAATAGAATCCAAAAAATTGAAAATGACTTGATAAATATTCAGGATAATAGCTTAGAAGAAAAATCTAAAATGAATGCTGATCAAAAGTATGGTAATGCAGAAAATCTGCAACAGAAGATTGAAAAAGAGATTTTAATGGCACAATATAATTTCACAGAATATGCGATAAGATTAAGAGGTTTGCAGGAAAATAATAGAGATGATTTAAGGAAAATATCTTCTGAATTTCTAGCTGGGATTCTAAAGGTTCAACCTGATGAAGTGTTTTGTAGGATTGACAGAGTTTATCAAATTAACTCCTGGATTGCCAAGCATAGGCAATTGCCTAGAGATGTGGTGATTTATTTTACAGACAGAGAAATTAGGAATAACATCGTGCAAAATTCCTTCAATTCTAAGTTGCAATTGCATGGAAGAAAGATTTGGATTTACAAGGAACTCCCACCTAAGATATTGATGGAAAGGAAGAAATTTGGTTTTCTGGTGAATGAGTTAAAAAAGAGAAATATCTTATACAGGTGGGACGCCCCAATTGGTATTATATTTAGATATCAAGGAGAAAGATATCAGCTAAACACTGTTGAAAGAGCGGAAGAATTTTATCAAAATAGGTTGAAAATGAACTTAACATCTTCAGGTATAATACAGGATAAGCAGAAGGAGCCGGAAATAAAGGTAAAATATCGAAATATAGAGACTGTACCAGAAGAATTGCCTTTGGATTTATTGGATACCCCAGCTGGACTATCTACAAATCTGAGAGAAGTGGCATCTAACCTTAAGGTGATGACTTATCAAGGCAAGGATAAGCATGGAAACCAATTAGGTGAAATACAAGGGATAAAAAAGAAATATGAGATACAAAAAAAAAACCAACAAGACCAATCTACAAAGCAGAACAAAATCCGACCGGATGATACACAATTTGTAGAAAAGAAACCAGGATGGAAAACAAACCCACAAAAAGAAAAGAAAAAAAAGAAATAGGTGGCATAAATATAGAAATTTCTAAATCAGGCAACAGTGAAGCCAGTGACTTTAAAATATGAATTATTATGTGTAAACACAGAAGAGGCGACGTATTGGTTAATATCATCCTGAAGATTGTGGCAGATCTCTGCATGGCCGTAATTTGGGGACGTGAAATGAGCCTTAAACTGATGGATTTGAATTATCCATTTTGGAATTTTTTTTTTGTGTTGATAAATATATTATATTATCTCGAATTACAAGGCAAGAGAATTATGCTGGGGCATGCAGAAGATCGGGTTGTTACCCACTATGATGACGGGAATTAATAATCCTGATGAAACCCATAATTATTACTATATGGAATATAATTATAATGTCACTCGGGTGGTTGTTTTTACTTTTATATATATAAGAAGATATTTACTACTGATGGGGGCAGATATGATTGAAGATCTTGAATAAACTGTTGCACCAGCAAGTTATGTTACCCGATTATGGATGTTGGTTCTACCAATCCAGTGGAAAGATCTTAAAGAAGATACTATATGGATTATAAATTTAAAGTTATTGTCTTTTCTTTCTTTTTTTTTTTATTTAGATATAATGGAAAATATAGACATAGATTTTTAAGTAGTGTGGGCAGTGAATCAATGATATTAAGAAATGTTGTGTATGGTAATTTTGCTTGATAGTGGGTGAATAAGCTAGTTAGTAGATTGATTAGTCTAAGAAAAGGGATTTTTAAGTGATATATTTAGGGGAGTGGAGGAAATGGATACAGTGGAATAAATGTTAAACTAGATTTGATGGGGAAGGCTGCTTTGAAATGTCATAGTAATATACATAGAAGATTAAATGTTAAAGTAGGACTTATTGTATAGTTTTAAAGTGGAGAAGTTATAATGTCATAGTATAATGTCTTTTTTTTTTTCTCTTTCCTTTTTTTCCCTTTCTTTTCTCTTTTCTCTTTTCTGAAATGTATGGATAAAGGGGGATGTTATAATATTAATAATATTTTTAGTAAGTAAAGGTCAATATCTAGAGGAGGGAGTAAGTAATCTGTTATGAATTAGGTTTTTTTTTTGTTATGAAGAAGTCACGGGGGGGATGGGTGGGGTGGGGAGGGGGGGTTAGGGAGGGGGAGGGAGAGGGGGGGAAAAAAGGGGAAAAATCTGTATTTGAAAACTTTTTCAATTAAAAAAAAAAAGAATTTTTTACAAATTTGGACAGGAGTATATCCAAGTTTATCTGGCAGGGAAAGAAGCCGCGGATTAGACTTAAAATGTTACAAGAACCCAAAAACAGAGGAGGACTTGGACTCCCAAATTGGGAGCTCTATCACCAAGCAGCGAACTTGATTTGGGTGAAAGAATGGATGACCCTACAAAAGAGACGACTTTTGACATTTGAGGGAGCCGGTCTTCAACATGGCTGGCACTATTTTCTATGGCCGGGAGCGTCCGGCCGCCCCAGACAATTTGATGATCACTATTTACGTAGGACTCTTGGGTACACTTGGGAAAAGATTGGAAGAAGAGTATATTCAAAAGTTCCATGTTGGATTTCAGCGCAGGAAGCTCAGATCTACCCGACATTGTATAAAGGGGGGAAAACTTTGACATATGAAGTCTTCTTGTATGTTCAGGGTAATCCGAAGTCATGAGAATTATTAACTCTTCAAGGATATAAGATAGACTGGTGGTCTTATTCCCAAGTGCACTCCAGGTATAAAAAAGATTTATATAAAGAAGGAATTTACCGTAAAAGACAAGAACTGGATAAGATCTTATTAGAAGGAGGGAAAGGGTTACTATCTAAATGTTACGCATATTTATTGTCTCTGCAGATAGGACAGGATGTAGTGAAGGATTGTATGATAGCGTGGGGGCGAAATTTTGGATATCCCCTTGACTTCCAGCAATGGGAACAGATTTGGTTGAAAAATATGAAATTAACCATGGTCTCTTCATACAAAGAAAACATATATAAAATAGTCTACCGTTGGCATCTCCCCGCTGCGAGACTAGCTAAAATGTTTCCCGGGACATCTTCCTGCTGTTGGAAATGCGGTTACAGTAATGGAACTTATTTTCACCAATGGTGGACCTGCCTGCAGGCGGTTAAATATTAGAAAAAAATACGGCAATGGGTTTTGGAAATTACACAGATCAATTTGGAAAAGGCCCGAGAATTAAGGCCTGTTGGGGGCAAAGCCTTTGAATGTTAAATCAAGTATATGGTTTTTGTTGATTCACATTATTACTGCAGCAAGATTAGCGTATGCGCAGGAGTGGAAAAATCAATACTTACCGATGGATTTGAAAATAATATATAAAATTAATGAGTGTGCGGAATCAGATAGATTAACTAGATTGATCAATGGTAAAAAAGATTCAGAATTTTATAACAGTTGGAAATTATGGTACGATTGGGTCCAGAAAAGGTAGGAGAGAATAGATATATGATGATGTATATATATGATGGCAAGTATGTATGTATAAAGGAATGACTTTATATTTATGGACAATGTACTCACATTACACCATGGTGGCAGGATTTGTGTATGGGTGCATAGAATATATTAATAAAAATTATTTAAAAAAATAAAAAATAAAATATTTAGTTGTTCATTTCTACTTGGGATTTAAAGACTGAAGTTCCAGACCAACAGTGCTTTAGTCTCTGCTCCTAATTCTTATTCTCTAGTCTGTTACATTAGGAAATAAAACTAATGTTTCATTTCCAAGAAGCTGGTTCCAATTATAAGTAGATTGGAAAGGATCAACAATGACCATAAATATTGTGTAAATTAATTTTCTACACATGTGTAGTCAAAGCAGTTCAGTGAGATCTGTTCTCTGATAAATGTGCATAAGATCACAGCTTTAATACTGTAAATTTAGGTGTTCCTGGAATGGAACTGTATTTTTTCTTCTTCTAAAACATTAATTGAGGCTCTTTAATTTCTTGTCTTCCTTCCAGAATAACAGTTGGAAGGGACCTTGGAGGTCTTCTAGTCCAATCCCCTGCTCAGGCTGGAAACCCTACACAATTTCAGACAAATGGTTCTCCAATCTCTTCTTAAAATCTTGCAGTGTTGGAGCATTCACAATTTCTGGAGGCAATTCGTTCCACTGTTTAATTATTCTCACTGTCAGGAAATTTCTCCTTAGTTCTAGGTTGCTTCTCCCCTTGATTAGTTTCCATTTATTGCTTCTTATCCTGCCTTCAGCTGCTTTGGTAAATAGGCTGGCCCCCTTCCATAGTTTATATTCTTTCCTAAAATCGATAGGATTTGATTGATTTGATTGAAAATTGATTGTCTATCGCTGCAAATTTAAAATATTCAACTAGTAGCCAACTTTAGTTGTAAAGTTGTGGTTTGTTCTACAATTATTACTACAATAATTATTTCAGCAATATCTTAGAGGTATTTTTAAGGCTTTGTGTACACAAGAGTAGGGGTTTTTTTTGCACAAGGTGCTTTGCCGTTACTATATGATTTACTCTGAAAAAACGGAATTTACAGTGCAAATTACATTTAGACAAGATGTTTTATCCAGTGCAATTGAGATACTTGGTGGGAATAACGGTAGATGAGAATATCCTTGAGAAACAGGAGAAGAGGTACAGCCTAGACAAAGATATCTCAGCCCACAAAAGGAATGGGGGTGTGAAAAGCATCTCAGAGGGGACCCTCCTTGGTTCTTTGGGAGGGAGAAGTGCTTTCAGACTTGCAAGATTTTGTTATTACCACCTTACAATAAAGCTAGTGTTAGTACTTATGGATGGCACTTCTTATCTGGACTATTTTGAAGAGCTGACAGTATGGTTAGAATTTCAACAATAAAATGCTCATGGTATAATTTTATATAATAAACAATAATTGAATCATGGCTAAAATAATAAACCAAACAATTTAAATAAAGATACAGGGTCACACTTATAACTTAATCATTTCCTGAAAGCTAACAAGGTAGACCCAAGATTATTAAAAATTACAATTTCATTTACAGTATCAGATCTGTTTGTTCAGGCATGTTCAGAACCATAATTTCACTGCAACAGACAAACATTCATTCAAACAAACATTGGTTCCATAGTGTTTTAATATATGATCCCCAGTGGCAAAGAAGAAGATACCACAAGAGGTAGCATTTCATTAGTAAAATATAATCTTTATTCTCTTTATTCTTAGTAATACATACTTCTATTTCACCCTTTGAAATATATGTAACTGGATACTGTATGTGCAAAATGATTCATTAAAAAACCAACAATAAACATGCATAGAACAAGGAGTCTGGGGCAGTGGTGAAATCCAATTTTTTTTACTACCGGTTCTGTGGGCGTGGCTTGGTGGGTGTGACTTGGTGGGCATGGCAGGGGAAGGATACTGCAAAATCCCCATTACCTCCTCACTCCTGCGGAAGGATATTGCAAAATCTCCATTCCCACCCCACTCAGGGCTGCCAGCCAGAGGTGGTATTTGCTGGTTCTCCGAACTACTCAAAATTTCCACTACCGGTTCTCCAGAACCTGTCAGAACCTGCTGGATTTCACCCCTGGTCTGGGGTGGTTTCATACACAGAGGGAAACATGTGTAACTGGTCCAGATAGAGAAAGTTGTTTTGTCCAAGATATGGATTGAAAGAGAGTTGTTTGAGGCAAAAATGATTTCAGGCTGTGGGTTAAACCAAGGGCATCAACAGGACATCAATAGCAACAGCTGAAGGGCAAGAGAAAACATTGGGAAGGTCAGGAGGCAGGTGGGCCAATGGGATATACTGCCCGGCCCATTGTCACCATCTGAGGGGAAGAGGAAGGCTTGTGAGCTAGTAGGAATTGCCACATTCAGTAGCAGCAGCAGGCAGCCAGGCCAACAAGGCAAAGCATTAGTAAAATTGGAGAGGCAGGTTGGCCTGAAGGAAGAGAGAGGGCAACACATGCCCGGACTTCTCCTAACCGGTCTGTCAAATGATTTCAGGATCACAGCAGTTTTGTTTCTGCCACATGAAAGCTGTTCAGAGATAGTTCAAAAGAACATCAGGAAGGCTATGTATTTGTTTCAGACTTGAAATAAAAACATATACTTCTAGTTGCAACTTTAAGGGAGAAAGGAAATGAAAAAGAGAGAATAGGTTATGCTGTATTTTGTTCTACCACCGTTTACAACTCAAAACAGAGTTTAAAACACTGGTAGAAATGTCAAACAAGAGAACCCTACTTTAATTCACAGTTATCCTTGCGGCTTCCGCTACTCCTTTTTACCATGCTTTAGCTTTGATTTCTATTATCCAATCAAGATCTGTGTCAACCCTTATCCCTAGAGATATCCTTTGCCTGCTACAATTTGACAGTTAAACCTGAGTGCTAAACAGGATCATTACCTCTTAAACCTATTTATCTGAACCACTGAATAAGTTAATTGAAAAGCTCATTAAACAACAACAATCTGATTTGTTTTCACTGGTGGCAAACTCATTTTAAGCAGCAGGATGGGTAACATAGTTAAACAATATGTTCTGGGAAAGAGAAGCTTCTTAAATTAGGATGGTTGAAAATGACCATATAAACTACAAGTTATGTGGTATTGCATAGAAGTTTATTACGTTTGTTTTTCCTACAGATAATGAGTCAATTGAAGTAGGGGTGGACATTTCATGGCTCTGAAGGTTCTATTTTGGACTACAACTCCTGTAATCCCCAATAAAATCCCTATACTGACTGCAAGTACTGGAAAACAGGAATACAAAAGTTCGATCTTAATCCCATAAAAACCATAAAATCTAAGAGCCAAAGGAAGAGCGATTTTGTGAGTCAAACCAGGGTTGGCATGGCCACCATACAGTGACAAGGAAGCAAGCAGGCTGTCCTACCTGATCTTTTTAATATGGCCCTTTTCAATATAGCAACTCATGGAGAGCGCTACCTCAGATGCGATCCTCAATGGGAAAAAAGTGTTCTTGAAGGATGTATAACCCACTTCAATATAATTTCATGTCTAAGGGAGAACTAAAACTCACGGTCTTCCAATTCTAGTCCAGCATCTAGATGCCACAATTAAGGGTCATAAAACACAAAAATAAAAGCCTTCAAATAAAGTTTAGATAATAGCAATAGCACTTAGACTTATCTACCGCTTCACAGTGCTTTACAGCCCTCTCTAAGCAGTTTATAGAGTCAGCATATTGCCCCCAACAATCTGGGTCCTCATTTTACTGACATTGGAAGGATGGAAGGCTGAGTCAACCTTGAGCCATTGAACTGCCAAACTGTTGGCAGCCGGTGATCAGCAGAAGTAGCCTGAAGTACTGCATTCTAACCACTGCACCACCGAGGATAATACCGAGAGTCAGTTTGGAAATAAAAATCATAAAACCAGAGAACACCCACACAAATTCCACTTAGTCTATTTTGAAGAAAGCAAAGGCTGGCTGGCCAAATTGTAATGGCACATCTGTTAATTTTACGCTCCACCACACCCTTTGCGCCAGGGGTGAAATGCTACAGGTTCGCTCCGGTTCGGGCGAACTGGTAGTAAAAAAAGCTACGGTAGTAAAAAAAGCTACCGGTTCGACCAAACCAGTATTTCTGACGATCAGCTGTGCCACACGGTTTAGCTTTGCTAGAAAGCAGTAAATCCTGCTTTCTAGTGAAGCTAAATTGCACAGCACAGCTGATTCCCCCCTCACTGTTCTACTTACCTTTCTAAGACTCCTTTTGGCGCATACTGCGTGTGCAGCACACGTTTGGCATGCAGCATGCATGCGCAGCCAGCGAACCGGTAGCAAACCGGTTCAGATTTCACCACTGCTTTGCGCTAAATTTGGTGGCTGCCTCTGAGGCAGGAAAAGGCAAGTCGGGTAATGAGGGGGATGGAGGATGGACAGATCTTCAACCCCAGTTGAGAGGAAGCAATGGATATTAACTTACAAATAATTGCCACTGAATTCCATAATGGGGTTTCCTCAGGAAAATAGGAATAGGACAAGATTTTAACGTCAGAGATGAAAAAAGGCCTGGCAGTAATTTCCCTTTCTCTTGTTTTTGTCCCCCCCCCCAACCCCCCCCCCCCACCAAGTCGTAGTTGAATTTTAGGGAATATGTCTTCTGCTGGGAATAGAACTGAGAGAAATGCATTTTACTCTCTTCTCTTTGTATTTAAATTCCGGGGTCTCAGTTATGAAAATTAAGGCTATAGACAGCCTAAATCAACCGTATCTAGTTTGGCTGGTTATTGTAGCTCACCATTTAGCCTCAGTATATCAAGTTAGGAAGTCAGACCTAGATGCTTCAGTTGAGCTTCTCCTTTGTTTGAGATTTCCAAAATGTGGAGGTCAGGTTCAGAAAGAAGACAGGTAGATGCAATACGCTTTTTGCCCCCCGACACCACATTTACACCTAGAGTCACCATACATCATAGGATAACTCACTTGACTCAACCCAGGATCTTCAAATATGGAACCTGATGGAATCTAATAGAAGCTTATTCTGAACAGATATCTCCATTTGGCTTTGTATTCTTGCCGATTATACAGTTTGGGATGTAACTTTCACAGTACTTGACAGCACTAGGAACAAAGCAGATGTAAAAGATAAACCCATAAACCTCAACTAATATCTAATGCAAAATGCTTATTGCACATGGAACAGTATGGCCCAATGTATAGTTTATAATCCATACTGAACACTTATGGCTTCATCTGAGATAAGAAATCTGATGCCCTTTACATGTTTCAGATTATGATCTCAATAATCCATAACCATACTGACTTGCTTTATAGGAACTGTAGCCTGAAAAAAAATCTGACTGTTAATTTCTAATCTTAGCATAATATTTAAGCACTGGCTGAAATCAAGATAATGTTCAATTATGACTTCCATTCAAATTGCATCTCTCCTCATAAAACAGTGTGATGAGGAGAAAGCAGCATCTAACTATATTATTCCCAAATTAATATCTGAAATGCCATAATGTTTTAGCAACACAGAAATGAGAACACCCTGTTTATATTGTTTCTTCATTGCAAAGAATATCTTGCTTGTCTAATGGTATTCAAAGAGTGTAGGAGATGGAAATTGAACTTCAAGTTTGAATTTAATTTTACGTTGAGGAAGTATGTTATAACCATTACACAGATTAAAGTTCCACTGCTATAATGTTAATATAATCCTTTGGCCCCAGATATGTTTAGCTAAAAAGCAGCAGCTAATTATGTCAATCCTTAAAATATGAAGCATATTATAAAACTGGAGATGGAGAATGAGAGTTCCTAAAGGTTGTTCGGGTATATAATGACAGTCAGAGAAATTCAATAACTGCTCTGTATGGAATGTACTCAAAAACACCACATGAAACAAATTAAACTAGAACAATGAATCCTTCACACTGTGCAAATACGAAAATACCAGAAAGCATTGGTTTTGTGTTTTGTAAGGGCTATAATAATGAATTAAGATTTGGGATAGCGAATCTTCACAAAATTACAGGAAAGTTATTACCCAGAGGTCCAGCATAAATATTTTAGATCTCACCACTTTCTGAACTTTATTCAGGCTTTGCTGGCAAAAAGGACATTGGTACAGACACCATTATTACATATATATTTTTTGTCACCGGATAATATAGGGGAAACAAACTATTTCCAGCCAAGTTCAGAGAGAAGGTAAGTAGAATGGAAGAAATGAGGAAAAACATGATGGTTCACATTTTACTTTGCTATTTCTCTAGGTTGTTTCTTACTTTTATATGTGAATATACCTGCTCAGGCATAGGTAGCCAGAATATAAAATTCACATACTTCACGTCAATTGAAAAGAAGCTAATTTGAAATTACTACTGTTTTCAGCAAGATAAAAAATAGCAGTTACAAAAGGAAAAACTAGGACCCCTCCCCTTCCATGCAACTAAACTCACAAGGTGACCAGCAATTTATATGAGCAATAAATTACAAATGGCTAATATTTAATCCTTCAGATTTCTTTAGACTCATAATATAACCCTGATAATTGGCCATGGTGGTCAGGTCTAAACACCTAACAACATAGAGAAATCTTCACCTAATGTTAAATTGCAGTTATTTTGGAAATAAAAGAATAGTGATAAAGGATACAAATAACATGCAAATAATTTTCCTGCCATAGTGATAGGAGGAAAAGCAGTTTAAACGCAACAGCACGACAATTTTATTGACAACTATCCTGAAGGAAGATGAAAACAGTATTTTGAGATGTATAACGTACTTTCGGTGCATTTTCATCCCTAACAAATCCTTGAAATCTAGTTTTATGTTCCTTTGTCTGGAATCCCTATTCAATTGTGTATGTCTGATCTTGGATGATCTCAAAATTAAGAATTAGACCAGGTCTATCGCTATCTTCTGAGAAATCTGCAAGCAGAAGTGGGGTTTCAGCAACAACTCTGGTGACATAGCTGAAGAATGCATGGTTAGGGAAGCTGGGTCTAATAAGATGCCTCAACACTGTGATAGAGCACTTGCCAATCTGGCTCATTAGTGTCTACAGTAGATGACAAGTTTGTGAAGATCAAAGACAGGAATCTTTTTTTATCCCTACTTACAATATGAGGTATGGACTTGGAACTTTTTGCATGCAAAGCACTGAAGCATGGGTTATGAGCATTGACTTCTTCCCTCTATATCATTACCTTGCCTAACTAATACCATTTATATATTACTTTCTTGGATATTCTTATGCAATGTATTACATTATTATTTCTCCCTATTCAAAAATCACATTGGAACTGACAAGAACATTCTTCCTTGTTTCTGTCTCTTTCCTTTCAACAAAAGTTTTAACAGGCTTACCAGGGTGATCCTGATAACTGCAACATGGTAGGCTATATTATATCAATTAATGCATCACTGTAACTAATGACATAATTGGGAAACTATGCTTGGCAGAGAAAGAGGATCATCTCATTTCAACAATGTTGAAGGTCATTTACAAAGGAGCTTATGTGCATGGCTGCATATGTGGATGCTGTCATCCATATGCAAAATGTCTTCAGCAGAGAGGAAAACAACCAGTTTCTAGTACCTGAGGATATAAAATTCCCCTATATCCTGCAAGCACTGCTAAACAAACGTCTTATTGATTGCTGCAAAACTGATGACTTAGAAAAATTATAATTTCCTAATGGATGAGAGCACAAACCATATGCATAGCGGAGAACTGTTCATAATCAACAATATGTATGAAATCTCCTGGATCGAGGCCTGGTTAAGATAAATAATAGAATGCCTTTTACACATTTATATCAAAGCCTTGGAGGAAGGCAGAAAACACACCATAGTTAATACTAGCAATTTGAACACTACTCTTCGGCAGACCAGAAATAAGATAATTGTTCAACATAGGCTGGGTCTTTTGAACTACTAGAAGCACTGCCTGTAATTATAGACATCTGTCATTGCTAGCCACTCAGTAGTAATTCTGACATCAGTATACAACTATAAGACTAAACTGCCTGCAGGCATAGTAATGGAGGCCAGATACGAAAGGCGGACAATCTGCCTCATCCAAACTATCTGTCAAAGGTTCCCAAACACCATTAGCTCTCACACATTGTATCCCTATGATAATATGTTGATTTATTTCAGATCCTCTAATATTTATAGTCTGGCCATCTATTAAAATGAAAGGGGGGAAAAATCCTTATGGCTAATTGAGGCAGTTAGTATGTGTATCTTCCTGAAAGATCACAGCTTGGTTTTCTGAAATTAAATATCTGTAGCCACTTTGAGCAAGTCCCATTAGAATAATAAAAGATTAATTATCTACACACCATTGGACAGGTACAGATTGTTACAGTTTATATCTTTATGTAGCTTTTACAAAGCAAGTCAGGTGTCACTGTGTCACACTTGCAACATGTAAGAAAACAATGCATTTATGCAATGCTACTTTGCTAAATGATTAATATTTTATTACTTGCTATTGATATCTGAATAGAATATATTGCTGCTCTAATCATGATATCTATTTGGATTTTCAAGCAGCGCTAGCAAACAGTATCTCTAAACATTATTAGCTATATAACCTCAACAGCAATTGGAAAGAAAAAGAAAAAAATAGATATTTGCTTCATTAGGAATGAATATCCTTACAATTATTGTAATCTTTACTAACAAACCTAAATAGCTGATATGAAAAAAGCAGTTCATACCAAGAAGACGCTATTAATTATTAGACAGACAGTTATCCTACAAGTGAGATGCATTTTAAAAACCTCCTTTAAAATACAATTGCTAAATGCCTTACAGTGCTGTAACATGAGACAGGTTCAAATCTTATTACTTCACCAAAATTAAAACCTAAGTTTTAATACTGTTCAAGTCGAACAATGATTCCACACTTTATTGCTTTTGAAATCCCTTGATGATCATAGGAAAAAATGCCCTCGAGAAAAAAAGACTCTGTTTTCGATAAACAGAAAATACAGTTTGCACTCTTAGCCTCTTTGTCATCACAAAAAAAGGATTTAATGCCAATTCTTAAAAAAAAGACTTTTTTTCACAAAATGTGCACCTTGTGTGCCATTTGTAAAATCAGTTCACTTTCTTTTATTTATTACTGCAGTGCGGCAAAGCAATAAAGTAGCTACCGATAGCTAATAAATTACATGCCTTTTAAAACAATTCTCCAGCTGCAAAAACGTGTAACTACAAAGGTTTACATTTACATGGTACATCATATGAAATGTCTATATTTATGTCTTATTAACCAGTTTACTAAAATCTGACCTTTTATCTAAGAGCTGAAGGCAGCTCTGAGTTACACCTAAAAGTATACATATACCCTTATTCAGTAACACTTTCATCCTGTTTAGTATACAAACAATTACACAAGGAATACAAAATTTGTTATCTAAAATAAATAATTTATTCACTAGTGTATGATAGCCTTGAAGAAGAAGAAAAGATTCCTTCAATTCATACTGTGCTTAAGAAGCATATTTTCTCTGTACTTGCCAAAGATAAATTATAGTCACATATTCTACTGAAAAGGAAATAATAATACAGAAAGGTGAATTTCCAATGTATTTTTTAAAAAAATCTATTTATATTTGCAATTCCAAGTATTATAAATGTCCAAGAAAGTCACCCTGACTCAAAATTGAGATACCAAAAGATTGTTTAATTCAGCTATATAATAGTAATAATAATAATAATAATAATAATAATAATAATAATGGAATCTATAGTCACTATCTTTTATCCTTAATCATTGTTCTATTATAGAAACTCAGAAATATTATCACTCAATTATACATGGAACATATACTTAATGATTTTGGATTTTCTCGATATCAATATCATATAAATAAAATTTTCTTTATTTTATGACTATTTTCTATTAAGAACGTACTGTATATTTGTATTGTTTTCAATCATTACAAAAATTGCATGAAATGCTGCAAATTAAAGCACATTTTTTTCAAACATCATTTTTTTTAAAAAAAACCTGCACTTCAAGAAAATGCATAATAATTCTAACTTGCCTCTCCCAAATTAATAATAATATATTGGGGGGGGGGGAGAATCTGACTAACTTAGCAATACAAGACTGGACTATGGTGATACCTGTAAATGCATCTTCCTAACTGCTTTGTTACTATCCTTTACCATAGTTTTAAAATTTTCAGAAAAAATATTATTGCTAAAATCAGAAACAGAAAACTATTTCACAACAGATTTCAATAGAAAGCAATGTAGGTTTGTCTCATACATAATGAAAGATGTGAGGCAAAGTAGTTACAGAAACATACAAATGATAAAGAATAAGAACAGTTTAGAATGAAAGAAAAACAAACATTACATAGGTAATAAAAACCCAACCCAACTGACATTAAGAAAATAAAACTAGAAACAAAAGGGGTGTTACATTTGCTTTCTGTTGAAAGGCCACTTCAGCCCCATCATGAATTATTTTTAAAAGTATCTGCAGGTTTTTATTTTTGTTTTAGCTTTAGAACATAGAAGAAAGGCTACTTGTTCAAAATGGAGGAAAAGATAATACAGTTCTTTGCATGAACGTAAGTAGTTTGGTACAGTAGTTTGAACTGTATGCATTAGAGAAGGAGAACTCCCACCAAACGTTTAGCTGTGGAAGATAGCAAGCAGATACTATATAGGTATAGATCCAATATATGTGAATCAGCGTATCCTTCATGGGAAAAAAATCTTTTTAGAATCTATCTTTAAAAACAATTGATGCCCTTTCTAATTGCACATCGGGGGCTATCAGCTCAGCCTACTTAAGATGTACCATTTCCCACAGGAATGATAAAGCCAGCATTAATACTGATTAGCTGATTAACTTTAACCTCTAAATACAGAATTCAAAAAATCTTTCACAATTGGACAGACTAACTACGGAAAAATACTGGAAAAGATCTGTGGTGCCTCTGTTACTTTTCACTCAGTTACTTCTGCCAATTATTCAAAAAAAAAAAAAAATCAATCCCCATGTTATTCTCCACAATCTTCTGTTGTTTTCCTTTCCCCCACTCTACTACAGGCTATTTTTTTAATAATTTCTGAACAATTCTCAAGAGTGAATTAACAGCACTGTTGCCTCAGTTTGGATCAGTGCACTTTATATGGTGATGACTGATAGTATAGAATATTGCTCTTCTTTCCATTACACTGATATCTACTCTTTTATTACTGTCATCGTGTCTCCCACTTCTCCAATGAAACTGAATAGGGGAAGGAAAGGAAACACTGTTGATTCCTTAGTATAGCCGCTAACATCAAGGATGGTGCATGTACAGTGACCTTAAAACAGCAGTAATGATGTTAGACATGAAATCTTTGAACAAGATATAAAACTGAATTGACTTTTGGCAGTGATGAAGCTAGGGCTGGACTCCAGGGTCAAAATCTAGAATTCCACATGTAGAGAGGAACAGCTGACAGAAACAGTACCAAAGTAGCATGCATCGACATGCTCAGGCCAATAGAACCGATCCTTCTTACCTCAAAAGTCCTTTAAAGAAAGTCTATAACAAGAGCAGGCAGGCATTTGGTTATATTTTTACCAAAACATAGTGTTAGAAAGTTTTTTATTATGTATTTCATCACTGACATTATGTATGTATGTATGTATGTATGTATGTATGTATGTATGTATGTATGTATGTATAGGTGTGTGTGTATGTGTATGTATATATATATATATATATTCTCACAAAAGGAATAATTGCCTCTGGTCTAAAACCGATGCAAACTATAGACTTTGATATGTTGTAAACATGTATTCTGCCAAAGCTAAATACTATTCTATTTGTCAGCATATTTATTTGTGAAGGGCAAAGATGCTTTTCAGCAAGAGCTGCTTCTTCAAAGTGAGAATACTCTCAGTGAACTTCACAAATTATTACAATTAGAGGCAATTTTGGAACTATACCTGGGAAAGGGAAACTGTAAATTTACAAAACATACTAGGGATTTGTTTTGCCGAAAATAAGACCCTGTCTTATATTTTTTTGAACCCTGAAATAAGCTCTTGCCCTTATTGCCATATGCTCAAAACCCGAATGGGCTTATTATCAGGCGATGTCTTATTTTGGGGGAAACAGGGTAGTTAAACAAGAATATAACCTTGGTATAGTTATTGGTTGGTAGATTGGTAGGTCTAGAGCAATTCTCTAGTCTTTTGAGGAATTAAATCTAGAAGATCTGGAGGATCAAATTAAAAGAGGGTTGGAGAAAATGCTCATTAGCAACACAGCCAAGGCAGGGAAACAATTTTCAAGCAGCCTACATGCTTTTTCAAAGGTATGAATAAAATTATCATGGGATCATTTAGGATTAAGGAATTTTAGATTCAACTTTGGTAAGTCAAACTTAAAACTTGAGCAAATTAAAAAATCTATAATAAATTTAATAAGAATAGGGCCACGGGTATGATGGAGCTACCAAGCTGAACCCTCCTACGGTCCAGGGAAAAGAAAATATTTTCATTTTAACATCAAGATTCTATTTAGTGACTTGTTAATTTGGAAATGTTGAAAGTGGTTAATTTACCTTGAATCGACTCTATTAATCATACATGTAGCTTGCACCTCTCTATATTTGATTCCAAATGAAGCACCTATAATTAAAGGCTACTTAAGATCTTCAACACATTTTTCTTAATAGAATCCCCAAAATTGTTACTGACAAATAAATAGCCATTCAGGTAGCTACAGAAATTATTACTAGACCAAGAATCAAGCAGTAAACAATACCTCAACCAAGGAACTCAAACAAACAACCAAAGAATAAACAACAGTCTAATCAAGAAACCAACAACAACACTCTCACCCATACTGAGAGGGCAAGCTATTATATGTAAGCAGAGAGCAAACCCCACTTCCTTGTAATACTGATGATGTTACCTAGTTGGGTAATAAAATGTCTGCAAGGTAACAATAATTAATCTATTCAAACTTTTAATGAAATTTGCATCAAGTAAGAACCATATCATTACACAAACTCTATATTTTATTCTAGGAGGCATCTTTTTTTCTAGCTTCAAAAACTACTATCTCGGGGAAGCTGAAGGAAAGAAAGAGGATAACCAGCAGCAAGATTAGACTCAGTTATCAGATCATTGGAAGATCTGAAAGACCAATTGGAGACAGATTGTCATGGAGAAAATCTATCTATGTGGTTCCTAAGAGTTGACATCAGCTTGATACATAATCAATCATCATAACCTAAAGTTACAATGAACATTTATGCAACTGTTTGCCATATCTGTTCACCTATGGCAAAGCTTTTCTTCAAGAGATCTCCAATGGTATGTGCTCTTGTATACTAACACAGAGGTATAATACAGCCTCTGGACAATGGGTCTAGGACAACTCAGTGCGGCCAACTCGGCATGGCCAATTTGCTGTGGGACAATTCACCACGGCCAATTCGCTGCAGGAGAAGAGTTACACTAGTATCAAAGAAATGGTGGAATAGAATCATTAAAGAAAGGATGCAAAAGGAGGGACAAAATGAAATATGAATGACAAAAATTAAAATATTCTTTAAATTATTTTAAATACTTAAATCAAATTGTTGAATTGTCCCGCAGCAAGTTGTCTCATACCACTGGACAACAGCTGTCAATCACAATTACTGTATTTTTTCGGAGTATAAGTTGCACCTTTTTCCCCCCTAAAAGGGGGTGAAAATTTAGGTGCGTCTTATACACCAAATGTAGCTCTGCCCACCCACTGGCACCCACCCTTTGGCCTCTGCCTCGCAGCAGTTACCTCCTTGCAAGCAAACAGCAAGAAAAAACAGCTCCTTTCAGCTTCAGCACAGCCTAATTAGCACAAGTTGATTGGATCGGCCTCCCGACTCTCAGCTGATTTGCTCTCAGCTGTTTTGTGCAGGGCTCTGCTGCTTGCTGCAAAGAGGTAAATTGCTGGAGCAGATTTTTTTTCCCCTTGTGCTAATCAAGCTATGCTGAAAATGAAAATGAAAGTAAAGCAGGTTGTTTGCTGTAACGAGGCAAAATTGCTCAGAGGCAGAGGCAGATTTCTTTTTCTGATCAAAAAAGGTAGGTGCATCTTATACTCTGGTGCGTCTTGTACTTTGAAAAATATGGTATATACAAAATAGCAGGTTCCAGATAGACTTTGTCTTAAGGAAGTTTGAGTCATACCATTTAAACAGAAAAAAAATTTAAAGGAAGGCAAAATAAATTTCTGGTGGTGTGTACCTCCCTCCCATACAAGTTTGAAAGCACATAGATTTTTTCTTTATTGAAATTATACTAGAAAAGATGTAATAGTCAACCTGAAAAAAAAGAGCAAAGCATCACTTTTATTTCATATCTTTAGACTAAATGGTATATATATTGTGATTTTTGTAATTTCTTTTCTGCATGTCGATCAAAATACTTGTCTCATCTGATACAGAACATTCCAATTTTGATCAATCATATGATGCAAATTAATTTCCATCTTAAAAACAGCTCATGGCCCTGGAAATCCAAACTCTGTATAGAAATCAAAGGGAATGTTATTATTATTGCTTAATGCATTGTAAGCCGCCCTGAGTCTCTGGAGAAGGGCGGCATATAAATTGGACCAATAAATAAATAAATAAATTAACTTGTAGTACTGCTGTTTCTGAAACTCAAATACTTTGGCCACCTAATGAGAAGGAAGGACTCACTGGAGAAGAGCCTAATGCTGGGAAAGATTGAAGGCAAAAGAAGAAGGGGATGGCAGAGAATGAGGTGGCTGGATGGAGTCACTGAAGCAGTAGGCGTGAGCCTAAATGGACTCTGGGGGATGGTAGAGGATAGGAAGGCCTGAAGGAACGTTGTCCATGGGGTCGTGATGGGTCAGACACAACTTCATGACTAACAACAACAACTGCTGTTTCACACTGAAAGAACAGGTACCACAAAAAGACTGGCAATCTGGCAATGACGGTTCCTTGGTGCTCTCTGAGCTTGGTTGTTTTTTTGCAGATGTTTCATTACCCAAACTAGGTAGCATCATCAATAACAAAGCATCATTACTGTTTTTCTCTACAAATTGATTTTTATATTTTTTCTTACGTTTCACTTTTTAAAAATAGCTGTCAATATTACTCTTAATAATTATGCATTTTATTAGATCTTTTATTTATTTGCTGGATACTAATGTTAGGCAGATGGATCATTATTTTTTACAACAGACCTTTCCCATCTCTTATTTTTTTCCATCTTTCTCCTCCCAAACCTGCTGTAGGTTTTGGAGGGTAAGAGGGTTTCAAGATGGAGAAAGGTATTTTGTATAAAGGAGGGATTAACTAGACCCAACACTTTCTTAGTTTTTGTCTTAAGTAAAACAGGCACACAAAATTAAAAGCCATTCTGTAGGAGAAATATAAAACTGTATTTAGATCAGCTTCCTGATATTGCTTATATTTAGGAGCTATGGGTTGAGAGGAGGTGGCTGGTCCCATAGTATTTATGGACAGCAGTACCTGTCCTTCTCTTCCAACTGCTTCCTCTGGATATACTTTCCTGTTTTTTTATTTTTCATTGTTTTAAACATAAGATATGATTTATTGCAAAGTACTGAGCTTTTGATATTGGTACTATAGCCGAATATTTTAAGTAGCTCTGTCTTTTCCAATAAACCCTTATGCATAATTATAGGCATAATTCACTGAAATTAAAAAAATAGCCTAAATAAATAACACTATTTCTTGCATTCTTTTAAACCATGTCTCCTCCCAAGATAACTGAGTTCTACAATGTACTGATTTCCTGGAACAGTTGTGAACAACAAAAACAAATATCTTGGTTATATTCAGGATGCTTGCTGGTTAGTAAGAATTAGTTTTACTCTTTCAAATTATACTGTAGAGATGTTGTACATTTAATTCCAGAAAAACATTTGCCTTTAATTATATGGCGTCTGTGGCAAGCAGACAGTTTCATTTAACAGGGTCGAATTGAAAGAAAAAATAGATGTATCTGTAAAAAGCAAGTACAGATATGGCCTTCACTCTATTCTACAAATAAATGATGACAAGTACAGTGTGCAGAAGCATCAAATAAATAATTCAACTTTGAGTTTTAAAAATTCGTATTTAAGGGAACTGTGTTGATTTTAAAAGGATGCTATATCTTGCATTACATCAGCCTGAAAGAAAAATACACAGTATTACTTTCATTTGCTCCAGATATGCACTAAAGGATCTGCACTTAAAGTTCACTAAACACTAATGGGGCAGAATGACCTTTCTTAGTAAAAGTGAGTTGGAGGAAAGGACATCTCTCTATTCAAAATTTAAATTAATAAAGAAGACAACTGACTAGGAAAAATATCTTTCATTCTTTGAATCTTAATTCTTCAATATCAAACATTTTTGACCAGTTGGGTATCACTGCAAGACATGAAACAGCAATTAAAACAAATTATATCATGTACATCTTCATATTTGACATATTTACTGAAACAACTGCATTATCATTTCTGGACTACCTGGTTTGTGACTATTGCTGTGAAAAGAAAAATATGATTGACCATGATTACATTGCTTTGCAGCTTAAATTATCTGTATCTTTCTTTAAGAATAAGCTCCACCATGTTATGCCTAAGGACCTATATTTAATATATAATGTTATAAAGATTGAAATCATTTTTTCTTAATGATTGGATTGATATAATTACATTGAACTTTTGAATTGTGTCCATATTGCATATTTATTTATTCATATATATTTTAGAGAAATCAAACAGATTATTGCAGAGTATAATCCTAGATACATTCATCTGGAAGTTACATCCCATTGAATTCAAGGCAATTTATATCTGGGTAGACATCTTTAGGATTGCACCTAATGAGTAGATCTTTAAAATTATGTATTCATTGATTTTGCTGATATATGCTATTGAACTCAGTATATTAAATATCTTGTTCCTTTAGATAAGCAAAAGGAACACTAGGTAAATGTTCATTTTCATTTATGTATATTAATAAAGTCATAATATTTTTTAAAAGTCACTTGATCTGATAAAGGATTTTTACTTAAAAATTAACAGAATAAAAATTAGGATGACTTAGCATAAGAGTGCAGCAACATTAACCATCTATGGGAAACAAATCCTCCATTGCACCTGTCTTCCACTGTGCAAAAGAACATCAGCCTGCCACTGATTATTTGTTTCTGACATGATTTATCACCTACTATTCTTTAAACTTGATAAAGCAAATTAATCTTTGATTGCAGAAGCCACTAGAGGTTGTCATTAGTCATGTAGTTTGGTGAAGCTGCACGCGTTTCATTTACCAGTCACAGAAAAGGGAAAGCCCAGCAGCCATCACTGGCCACTTTCACCCCTTTTCTCAGAGAAATGATCCAACATTTTCTGGTATTTTCCATGAGAGTCTCAGAGCTGCCTAACTCAACCAACAATTACTCCTTAATATTGTTTCATAAAACAATGCTGATGTCTTTACCCTTTGGATAGAATATTTCAACAATGCAATTCGTATTTAAATTAATTGTTCTATTTAAATGGATGGTTTCCAAAATACGTATGATAATTTAAGTCAAGTATGATCCATGAAATCCACTCCCTTCAACTTCCCCCTTCATACTTAAAATAATCGTACAGTCACTCTCACATTTTTGCTATCTTCCACAGCCCTTAAAAGAACCTATCATTTTTATTTTTTATTTTTTAAGTTGAGATGCAAAGGGCCCATTAGCACCTGGAGTTGTTATTTAAAAAAAAAAACAAATTAGGAAATATAATGGACAAAAGAAAAGGAAGTATTTGACAGAGTTTCCCAGGGCAACTCCTGGACGTGTGGATTTCAGGTCCCAGAATTCCCCAAGCAGCATAACTATTTGTTGACAATTCTGAGAGCTGAAACTGACACAAGTGGAAATTGAGGGGAAAAGGCTGGCAAAAACTAGTATAGACAGTTACCTCTAATATTATCAAAGGATCTACTTAGAAAAAATTGGTAGCAGAAGTCAAGCAAGAAAGATCATAGAATCACCTACCTGAAATGGATCAACATATCATCTAATTATCTGATTTTAGCCAAAAGGCCAAGAAGCAATATAATTTTATTACTTTCATACATAAATCTATGTATTTGAATCGCTGCTGCACATTCCAAATCTAAAAAGATTTTTCTACTCATCATCTATATTGGAAGTAGGAAAATTCACTTCGCATAAAATCTGTTTTGAAGGACTGACATTAGAATTAAAAGCTTGCTGAGGGTGGCAAGGATGGTGGTAGCTGGAATCCAGTTCTTCAGGAAGGTATTATTGTAGAATTGGGATGGCTTATTTAAAAGTTATAGAAGTCATTAAAGTTTCCACCTAGGTAGCTACCTGTTCGGACAATTTCCATTACTACTTATTTCAGAAGCTTTTTTTTAAAAAAAGCTGTTATTAAGGACACCAACAATGTTATTTATACTGAGATGATATAAAATTATAAAATGAAGGATTTCTGTTTGGTCTTCTTTTCAAGAAAGGATTCTAATGACTTTATGAAGCATAACACAAATGGATTTCTACATTGACTTCCTGCCTCAAAGCTGCTGTGGAACATTTCACAAAGATGAATTGTATAGTCTTTGTGTCAATTATAATGCTTTATCCTTTCTAATGATAATTTTACCCTGGTCCATTATTTAAAGTTTAAAGGTAGGCTTTAATTCACAATCTGATGAAGCATAGATCTTCATGAGTATTAGTCCCGTCTGTCTCTCCCTCTCCCCCCCCCAAAAAAATACCCCCTCACACACTGATGAGCTTCTGTGGTCTAAGAGGATTCTTAACTTGCTGTTTCATATCCACACAGAACCTTTCTAAAGCCAATGAATTTTAAACACTGCCTCTGAACAGAGGAAAAAGCATTAATCATGCCAAAGCCTACAGGCAGCTTCCATAAAACTCTCTCACTGGCCCTTAAGCATAAAAACTTATTCACCTCTACTATTGGCCTAGCATAAGTTGTCCTCGTCATTCTCAGGGGGATAGTCTGATGTTTACTTACTAATATGGAAAGAAGTGCAAATGCTGGATGCAGAAATTACTTGCAAAACAGACCTACACATAGGTTCCTTTTAGGCCAATAGTCAGGCAGACAAATCAGAAAGCATTACTTGCTTGCATTGCAGTTACTATGCCTGCACATCTACTTCAAAATGAGATATAGCTCTTCAATCACCTTTAATGTGAGAAGAGAACAAAGCATGACACAACCTTGATTTCTAGGACTTTAAGTGACTCAAATGTTATAAATTGCTTAACGATATTAGAACTATTTTTGCAATGTTAAAAAGCATGCTACATATGTAACACTATGCATACATTATTTCTATTAAGACATAACGCTGATTTGAGGGATTTTGTAGAAAATGATATAAAAACACTTTGAAATCACAAGACAGGTTTTATTCCTGAACAATAACCCCAAACCTCAGCATATTTTGCAGACTCCCCAGAGAACTACAAACACATTTGCTTATTTATTTATTAATCTCAAATTCCAGTAAGAAAGGTGCTCATAAAGACAAGGAAATCACTGTATAATGTTGTATGATTCTCTGTTGCTGTAAGGATAATTGTATGTTTGCTTAAAACATGAAAAATCAGAAATAATAAAACTTACACACAAATATGCACGCACTACTTGGGTTCGATTAAGAAACTATAAATTTCATCTATTGAACATTAACAAAAATTACATGTGTTTATCATCTTGATTATTCTGAGATTAATAGAGATAAATGACAAGACATAACCAGCAGCAGCTCTGCAACTTAATCATTGCATCTGAGCTATAGGAAGCACTTAATTACTCTCATTTTCTAAGCTGAATCTAATGAGAAGGCATTAGCCAAATGAAAAGAATGCAGTACAAACAAACAAAATAGTTACACCATCATTAAAGAGAAACTCTGACAGTGCAGGTGACAGCCTATGCTGCATAAATTACCATAATGTTCTAAATGCTGAGCTGTCAGAATGCTAACACAGTGATCACATACCCTGGGAATCTCAGCACTATAGCTGTCAGATACAGGCATCATAAATCACCTCTCTCGACTGTACTGCTCATTACTAGAGCTATCTTTATATATGTTTTGCAGCACTCTTCTATACAGAGATAAAGGGAATGTTTTTTCTACAAGACAGCTTTTTTGGCAGGCATTATATACAATCCTTGTATCTTAAATGGAGACTTTTTTTCATTTTAATGAATTTAAATGTCTTATTAACATTCACACTCCGTTACTTCAACATGCAAAATCTATACAGTGCAGAAACAGATTAACTGTTAATGCTGTCATTGTGGTAAAAAAAAAACACAATGGCATATTAAGCTAGTTTTTAAAAATGATTATCTGTAAGGATTTAGGTTTGTGGAACCTTTTGTACACACATTGGGGAATATGTATCAGAATTATCACCATATGCTCCATGTATGAAAGCATCATCATTATTTGGTCAATGAAATACTTTTATTGAAAAGGAGCGCAGGGACAAATAGTTAGAAGAACCTGCTAGAAAAAAATGTGCAGGACTTATGCAAATGGCATCATATTCCCACAAAAAGGCAGAGGCAGACAATTTTCCAGATATGATTCTGTACTTAAGATGTGGTGACATACGTGTTTATCTGGTTATAAATTCTACTGAACTCAATGAGGCTAATCCTGAATAGACACGTCCAACATCAAATTCATAGAATCGAAGAATCATGGGGTTGGAAGGGACCTTGGAGGTCTTCTAGTTCAACCCTCTGATCTAGGCAGGAGTTCTTATAACATCCCCGACAAATGGTTGTCCAATCTTTTCTTGAAAACCTCCAGTAATGGAGTACCTACAATTTTGAGAGGCAAGCTGTTCCACTGAATAATTGTTTTCATTGTCAGGAAATTCCTTCTTATTTCCAGGTTGGTTCTCCTTCTGATGAGCTTCTACCCATTGCTACTTGTCTTGCTCTCAGGTGCTATGGGAAATAAATTGACCTCTTCCCTGAGAGGAGCATTGGAAGACTGCTATCAGTTCTCCCCTAAGTCTTCTCTTTGTTAGGCTAAATATATCTAGTTCCCAAATTCTTTTTTTTTTAAACAAGTTTTATTACATTTTTCTTTAACATACATATTTTATGAACAGAGTATTGACCGGGTCACATCTTATACAACTTATAACATAGTTAAATATTGATTTTTATACTCTATTCCAATCTTCTTTTTTGTTTTTTCCAAATGCAATTTACATATTTCAATTTCTGCCATAATATTCTTTTTCCCTTTATCTTATCTTATCTTAATCTCTTAATACATAATATATAAACAATATCACCATCCGTCCTTCTAATTTCTTAACATTGCTTCAATTAATTATCTTATTTCTCCATTTATAAAGTATGTTTCTCAAAATCCCCATCACACTTTTTGGCTCTAAACAATGTACCTCATCTTATTCAATTCTTATATTGAAACCCTTTAACTTAATTGACCTTCCACATCTTACCTTAATCTCTTTTTAGTACATAATAAGCAATATCACTATCCACCCTTAATTCTTGATTTCTTATTATAGCATCAATTATTTTGTTTCATCATTTACAACATATTTTTTCAAAATCCTCATCACACTTTTTAACATTTCAGTTTTATCTCTTAATTTCAGTTATTTTCATAATTGAACCAAATTACCACTTCATATTTCATCTGCTGTTCCATTTTACAATAAACAATATGCATCATTATATTTGTTTCTTACATTCACAATTACATTCACAATCGGATCTCCGGGTCTTTCGCCATGCCCTGAAAACTTTTCTTTTTCATCAAGCAGGGCTGGCGTGAACCCCCCCCCCACCATTTTAGTTTTTTAGTTTTTAATTTGTCAATGGGTTTTAATTTGAATTGTTTTAAATTTGGGCCAAAGTATGTAATTCTTTTTAATAATTTTAAATTTTGTATTGGTATGTGTTTTAGTTCTGGCTGTGCACCGCCCTGAGTCCACTAGGAGAAGGGCGGTATACAAATTAAATAAATAAATAAATAAATAAATAAATAAATAAATAAATAAAGTTAATACAGTTCCCTTAGATCTACTAATATATACCTTATTTCCTTTCCTCCTTTCCACTATTCTTCCCCTTTTAACCATTTTCTCTTGGTCTCTCCAAAATTCCACTTAATACTCTTCTCTCTTCATCCCATTTTCTTATCTTCTTTTTCTTTTTTTAATTTTTATATTTATTGTATCTTTTCTCCTAAATCCTTTCTCTAACTTTTAAATCTATTACTCGCATAATTCTCACCAAGCTTTTACCAAATCTTCTTCCATTTCATTCTCTTCCCTTTGCTCGATTCTTTTTTGGGGAATATTCCCCCATCCATTCTTTTTTTGCCACTGTAAATCCCAGTGTAATCATCTAACTTTTTACCTTCAATTCCTTTTCCTTCAATATTATTTTATTGCTTCTCATTTATATTCTCTTTTTCCTGATTTATGTGTTCTAACAAAGTTTCTGACTTTTTATTGCCCTTTAATAATTCAGGACATGTTTTTAAGCATCTCAATTAATTCCTCACATATCCAAAACTCCATATTGTCAATTTAAAAAATTATTGATATTTTAATTTATATTTAATTAAGATTTAAGTCCGTATAATCTCTTTTTTTATTTCCAGATAATATCCAGTTCAAGTGTTTGTCCAATCCACTCTAATTTAAAGCTTAGTTGTTTTTCACCTCCTTTAAAAGTCGAGACCAAGCAGTTTAAAAAAAAACAAATATTTATTAAACTTTCCCACAATTCTTTTAGTGGTCAAGGTCACTGCTGTTATTCCTTTCAATTTTCAGGCTGATCATTCTTTTTTTTTTTAATAGTTTTTATTAATAATAAAAAGAAAAAAACAAAACCAACATAGATACATTGAAACAACATACAAAACGAACACACATCAATTCAGTCCAATGACTGATTCTTAGAAGATATTACAACGGTGGGTTATTTTTCATATTTCTATTTGTATCAATATTTACAGTCACCTAATTACTTAGTTATATATGTACATATATAATTGACTCCTTATTTACTTCTATGCATTTCTATTGAGTACTCGAAAATCGTCTTTATATTCCTATTTTTGCCTCCAGCCAGTTGTACCATCTTTGCCATATTAAATAGTAATCAGTATCATCTTTCTCTTGTATTTCTTTTGTGAGCTTATCCAATTCTGCACATTCTGTAATTTTAGCTATTATTTTGTCTTCTGTGGGTAACTGTTCAGATTTCCAATGTTGGGCAAAGAGTATACGTGCTGCTGTGAGGATATGGATGATCAAATATTTTATTTCTTTGGTATATTGTGTTGTGATTATTCCCAATAAAAAGGTTTCCGGCCTCATTTCCAGTTTTTGTTTCGTGATTTCTTCAATCATTGTTTTAATTTGTTGCCAGTATTGTTTTGCCCTTCGGCATAGCCACCAGAGATGATAATATGTCCCTTTCTGTGATTTACATTTCCAGCACATCGGAGATGTATTTGGGAACATCTTGGCTAGGCGCGCCGGTGGGAGGTGCCATCGGTAGAACATTTTGTAAAGGTTTTCCTTATAGGGTATAGACAATGTCATCTTGTAATTTATCTTCCACAGATTCTCCCACTTATCCAATTCAATAGTATGTCCTATATTTTTGGCCCATATTATCATATTCTCTTTGACAACTTCCTCTTCTAATTTGTATTTTAATAGGTACCTATAAATTTTGGTAATCATTTTCTCATCTGTACTTTGTAATATTTTATCCAATTCATTTGGTTCATTTTGAAATCCGAATTGTGCCCGATCAGTTTTATATCTTGATTCTATTTGCATGTATGGCCACCAATCAATGTCTATACCCTGATTCTGTAATTCTTGTCTTGTTTGTAATTCTCCTTCACTGTTCAGTAATTCTTTGTAAGTCCTCATTTTCTCTATATCCATGGCGTTGGGATCAGGCTGATCATTCTAGTGCTTTCTTTCCACCAGATGGATCCACAATTCTCAGAACAACAAAGTATCAAGCTTACAAAAGTATTTTAAATCCACATAAAAATTACTTTTTCTCAGATTTCTTTTCCTTTTATTGTTTTTAATTTCTCTAAATTCAGTTTTAGATCCAGTTGTAAAATTTCATTTCTTGGGCTTTAATATTTTGACCTCTTCTTTGTTCTTCCTTCAAGTGTCAAAACTGTCAAAAATATTTCAAATCCTCATTAAAAAGTTCTTTCCCTTGGGTTTCTTTTTCTTGTATTAGTTTTAATTTCTCCAAATCCAATTTTAAATCCAAATATAAAGTTTTCTTTTTTGGGCTTTAGTACTTTAACTTCCTCTTTGTTCTTCTCCCTCCATTAAAATTCCCAAGTGCCAATTGGCCACTCGTTTCCTCACCAAGACACCTTTTAAAGTTTTTTTTTTAAAAAATCCTTTTTTACCTGTGAGTTGGCCACTCACTCACCTGGTACCAGTACTCCGTTCAGACACCGCTCTTGCACAAAATCTTACTCTGGTTGCCCCAGCTTCAAAGCGGTCATTTTTAATGGCTACCACCCCCACCGCTGGTTCGAAGAGCTGCTTCCAACCTTTCAAGGATCTTGCCTGTTCCTCTTGGTTGTCTGTGGCGCCTCTCCTTCTTCACCATCCCTACAGGACGGGTTCAGTCCGAAGACCCCCTGACAGTGGTTTGTCTGGCTGGATTTCCACAGGGCTCGTCAGAGCCCACTATTTTCCAGCCAGTCTTGCCACGACGCTTTCAGTTTCCTAGTTCCCAAATTCTTAAAATTAAATCTGATGCACAGTATAATTCTCACTGACCAGCACCTCAGAAAGCAGGTCTAATAGGTGATCAAAGAAATATATGTAAAGGGTACAAATTAAAGCCTCTTATTCAGCTGGTAATTTCGATCTAGGGATCACAAATCATTGTTCTAACCTATATTGTGAAGTATAGTTTCAATACTGTCTTACTAACTGAAGGGGCATCCCACGGCAGCCCTAATTACTGAATTGTATGACTGAGAAGTGCTTATTACAAGATATCAGAGGACGACTTGATTTACAGCAATTCTCTGGTGTCTAGCAACATATAATGTAGTATTCCTGAAACAAATTGCAACATAATTCATTTTCCCTATATAGAACCCAAAGAAGCAGCAGCCCAACAGCTACTTAGCAAACTGGAAGCTTATGGTCAGGTCTGTGATCTTTTTTGCAAATTGGCATAAAAAACAATGCCCGTATCTGGATTACTTCAACTAAAGTAGGTGCGCCCAACTCGCGGCCGACAAGCCATATGCAGCTCTGGACAGCTAGTAATGTGGCCTCACAAGATCATAAACTTTTAACATTATTATGTGGTTTATAAACATTAACTATATTATATAGTACTTTATATGCAGCCCAAGACAATTCCTCTTCACTCACTGCGGCCCAGGCAAGCGTTCACTGTCAGTCACATCAATGTTGACAGGGGGAG
This sequence comes from Pantherophis guttatus, assembly GCF_059756535.1. Lineage (NCBI taxonomy): Eukaryota > Metazoa > Chordata > Lepidosauria > Squamata > Colubridae > Pantherophis > Pantherophis guttatus. The sequence continues at coordinate 201,555,360 of NC_142063.1, read as the reverse complement.
CTGACATCTACATGAAGCCTCTGACTTGAACTCACCAGTTCAGGGTTAAGTATCACCAATAGTTTGATGATGCTCACAACCCCAGGCCAGCCAAGCAATGCTGTTAATTACCTGTTTTAGTCTCTGGTAAGTGTGAAACTGCAGATGGGGAAGAATAGGCAAGATCCAGTGCCTGCATTTGGACTCCCTGGATTTGGAAATGATACATCTTTAGCAACAGATTGAATGGCACTATCCCACTTGGGGCTGGACTGCAATGGAGGAGTAATAGTAACTAATAATGCTTTAGTCACCTGATGCATGGATGTAATCTTCTGTGAGAATGTCCTTGAGAGACAAGAGGAGTAGCTGCAGACTAGGGAACAGTCAAATAAAAGGCAACATAGCCCTCAGAAAGATGTGGGTGTGGCAAATGATTAAGATTAAACACACACACTGTGAGCTCATCCACAGATTAAACATATGTTTTCAATCCAGGTACAGATCATCCTGCATGTATGTGGTACAATCTGATGAATGAATGTTGAAAAATATACTGTGCGGTTCTCTTTCCTACACTTTGCATAATGTGTATAAAAAAGAATAGCACAATGACTATTTTTGTATATATATAAGAATGCCCTCTTTATTACTAACTCTTGCCAAATTATATACTATTCTTTGAAGTGTGTGAAATTATCATTCCATCTTAAAATTACCATTATAAGAACATGTTTATTTCCTTTTGTTTCCAAATATGCTTACACTTTACGCCATTAATGAGGAACATTAAAAAATAAACATTCACTTGCACTGCACCAAAACCAATTTTTTTAAAAAAGTAGTAAGCAAGCATTACAATGGACAGCACAGAATGTACAATACTTTATTTGAAATTACATATGCTATAAGTTTTGGTATTTTATGCTGGTTTCTGTGAAAGTTAATAAATTATCATTCACTATTTCATAAAAGCTCTCGCAGGGTAACAATGAATTGACTTCAATTGCAAATAATAATGTTTACTAATTGGTTATTCTGCTACAAAGCAAAGTTCAAAAGGTTAATTACAGCTTGATCACCATTTTATCTAGAAACGTGAAGCCAATTTCTATATGCCTATAAAATGAAGATGTACTGCATGCATTACAGTACACTGACAAATGATTGGACCCTCTAATATCAATGTTATAGGCATTAACATTTGCTCTGCCAGTAAAACTGTCAGCTCTTTTTAATTCTGAAGATATATAAAAGTGCTGCAAATGCTTTGGCTTCCATTTTATTAAATTCATGGAGTGCCAAATAGGACCAAAATGTGTTGTCCAGTTAAGTCCAAAATTAGAGATTGAGGAAATGAAGTTAAGAACCCTAATGAAGAACAATATATATAAGCATAACTAGTATGATATGTCATTCATTTGAGGTTGCCATAATAAACTAAATGTATGTATTTGTAATCTCACTCCTGAGTCCTCTGTGCTGCCTCATCATTGAGTATTGGTGGTAGTAGTGGGGTGTGTGTTCCTGGGACCGATGAGAGAAGAATGTCAGGATCATACGCCATGAGTATATAATCCCAGCAGGATTACCCAAGACATGAAGGTCATCTCAGCTGCCCTGCTAAAACATATACCCTACAGGTAATAATGGGCAGCAGTGATATAGGAAGATGCTGGAGGCAGATGATCATTTCAGTGACACAGGCAAAAGGGTCATTTTATACTGTGTGGGAGAAGGCAATGCTAAGCCACTCCTGTATTTTATCAAGAAAACCATCTGGGAAGACAATACAATATGACTGATAACGGAGAAAATCTGTCTAAGGGATTGCTAAGAGTGGACACCATCTTGATAATTTAATGAATGTTCTGAACTTGGAAAATAAATAAATCTAATAATTAGGTATTGCACAAAACAGTACTTTACTGCACATATTATAAAAAGTAGTTCTGCTTGAACAACTAAATCCATCTTAAATTATACAAAAAAGGCTATCTTGTTACACATGAGACGAAATGTAATTCCAGAAAGCTAGTTTTCAAACTGGAACTACATTGAACTGCTTTCAAACAGGTGGAATTCAAAAACAAACTTTAAATCATGGTTTCATATCCTGATTTGCTTTGGAAGCAATAGCCTTAGCTTCCAGATTTGGATGTAATCCCAAGCAAAATTAATCAAACCTTCCTGACCAACTTGCTGTATTGTATTGCTCTGGGTAAAAACATAAAAAGAAAAGAAAAAGAACAAGGTGCATTAGTTTTATACCAATTTATTAAAGTGAGATTTAATAATTTCTCAAATAGCCACACATTAAAACCTTTGCTGATCCTTATTTTCATCTTCCTTCCTTCACAAAGAACTGTCTCATTGAACATATTCACAATGTCATTTTGCTCTATTCTTCTAAATATTATCTCGAAACTTAGTTTCTATATGTGAAAGATTACATTCCAAGCAATAGTAACACATTAAGCCAGGAGTGTCAAACTCGCGTCATCACGTGCCGTAGTGGGACTTTTTCCCCTTTCACTAAACTGGGCGTGGGGCGCATGTGATGCATCCAGTCTACAGGCCGTGAGTTTGATAGCCCTGCATTAAGCCCTACCAGCAGTATGCTCTCATTTTTCTGTCTTCTTCTTCCTCTCTCCTTTTATGGTTCCTCTACTGCTTATTTATATAAAATAATAAATACTACTTATTTATATAAAAAGGGATGTGGTGGCTCAGTGACTAAGATGCTGAGCTTGTCAATCGAAAGGTTCAGCATTTCGAATCCCTAGTGCTGCGTAATGGGGTGAGCTTGTCCCAGCTTCTGCCAACCTAGCAGTTCGAAAGCACGTAAAAAATGCAAGTAGAAAAATAGGGACCACCTTTGGTGGCAAGGTAACAGTGTTCCGTGCGCCTTTGGCCTTTAGCCATGCCGGCCACATGACCACGGAGACGTCTTCTGACAGCACTGGCTCTTCGGCTTTGAAACGGAGATGAGCATCGCCCCCTAAAGTCATGAACGACTAGCACATATGTGCAAGGGGAACCTTTACCTTTACCTCTGCTTATTTTAGATAAAATCCTTAGGAACAGGCCATCTTCTGTAACGTATTATAATGTGCATATTGTGGGATAATCTATAATTGATAGAATAGAATATTTGTAGCTCAAAGTTAAACTATTGGATCCTTGGTGCTCTCTGAGTTTAGTTGTTTTCTTGCAGACTTTTCATTACCAACTAAGTAACATCATCAGGTAACATCATTGTGTAATATAGATGGAAATGAAAGTACAGTGGACATCACACACACTTTGGAAGAGATTTGGATTATGTAATTTTAAATTCCAATCTCTATACAGGTAGTCCTCCATTTACAACCACAAATGAACCTAAGTGAGACAGTTGTTAAGTGAGTTTTGCCCATTTTATGACCTTCCTTACCACAGTTGTTAAATGAATCACTGCACTTCTTAATTTAATAACATGGTTGCTAAGTGAATCGGACTTTCTCATTGAATTTGCTTGTTGGAAGGTTGCAAAAGGTGATCACATGAGCTCAGAACACTGCAACTGTCGTAAATATGAGTCAGATGCCAAGCATCCAAATTTTGATCATGTGACCATAGGGATGCTGCAATGGTCATAAATATGAAGAACAGTCACTTTTTTCAGTGCTGTTTAACTTCGAACAGTCATTAAATGAATTGCTGTAAGTCAAGGACTACCTGTATCTATGCATTTAAAGAAAAGTGTAATTAAGCAATACTAATTTCTCCCAGATTTATTTAGGGAAGTGACAAGGTATGGTAGTCACCACAGTGAAAATCCCAATCACAAAAAACACAATCCAGTAGCATACTGAGCTATTATATAAATAAGAGAAGTATGTTATTTACAGGACTGACAGCTCTGATTGTTGCTATCTAAATTCAAATCACAAAGGAGATAATTAGTGTTTCAATCAAACCTCCAGAATGAAAAGGCTCTAGTCAATTTTCAGAGAAAAGGAACCTTATATTAAGAACAAGACATTCCAAATGTTATGCAGATCATTGAGCACAATAAAGGATTTTAGATCCTTAGCTAGAACATCGTCATTAACAATATGCCAGAATATAATTTTTCCTCTCTCACAGGAAAATATAGGCAGGGAAAATGTAAACAACAACAACAACAAACCACACACACACACAGGACAGAAGGCCATCTCCTTCCAGAAATTAGAAATTTGTACTTTGGTTTGAGAATGTTTATGGCAAGAGATATACAAATAAACAAATCCTTCTTTGCTTCCTCAACTGACTGGATCTGTTATAAACATTACATAGGATTTGTTGGATTGACTTCCTAATGGCCTCTGAAAAAAAATTGCAAAACAAAATTTCACACCTGAAAAATCATTGGATACAGTCTGTTGTTTCCTTTCTCAGCAACAGAAAATGCTGTTGAACAGGTAATCCTGACTGGCATAGATTTCCCAAACTATCCAAAGTTTAATGAACAAATGTGGATAATTTAGTATCCTTGTACTTCCCAAGTGCTTTTAGTTGAAAGATTATAAACACTTTTTAAAATCAGGTTTCAGACTAGGGAATAGTACTGCGCAGGCATTGATCATCTTGTTGATGACCTCTATTGAGTGCTCAAAATTTGTTGAATGATTTACCTGTGTCATAAACTAGGCTTAATGAGCATCTACTTAGCCATATTAGAGTGCTCTGTAATTTGATATTATTGTTCATGTAATACCCTTTTATGCTCTCCTACACCCACCTAATGCTCCTAACACTTCTTGATTCTTTTAGACTTTTGTTCCTATATATACTTGGTTTTAATACATACATTTTTATATCTAACTTTTCATATGTTTCAGACTGATGTAGCCTACATGCTTTTTAAATTTTAATTGAGTGTACCCCACCTATTTACACTGGTTTATGACCATAACAAAGATTTGATTTGATGACCTCTGACATAGCAGAGATGGAAGAGGTGCAACAGCCTATTTCTCTTTGATCTCTGAGTGGCGTTTAATACCACCAATCACCATATCTTTCTCAACTGCCTGCAAGAATTAGGGGGCACAGTATTATTGTAGTTCTCCCCTTTCTCTCTGGTGGGTTGCAGTTGGTATTGGTGGGGGGAGGTGAGATTGAGGCCAAGACCTCTGATGTGTAGGGTGCCTCAAAGTTTGATGCTCTCATTCCTCCAGTTTAAAATCTCCATGTGGCCATTTAGTCATATGTTTGTTTGGAATCAGGTATCAATATGTTGTTTTACATCTTGATTCCAAATCAAACAGATGCTGCCAAAAACTTGAGGAGTAGTTGAAAGCTGTAGAGACCTCGATGGGAGGCTAGACTGAGGCTCAATCCTAACATGACTGAAGTTTGTTCTGTTTTTAGTCACAAATAGGACTGCACCTCTCTGACTGAACACAATTTGGGAGGTTTCATGAAGTCACAGATTTTGTTTCAGAAGTATAACACTGTTGCCAGGAAAGTCCTAACGGATCGATCTTCTGTGCCAGTTGCAAGCATTCCTGAACTGGGAGGCCCTTCAGACAGTCACTCACACGTTGGTCACCTTCCAAATGTGCTATTGTAATGTGGTCCATGTGTAGCTGCCCTTAAAAATCATTTGGTACCTGCAGCTGGTTCAGAATATGGTGGCATAATAGCTATGGGTATGCCAGAATATACTAATATAACATCTCTACATTGGAAGCTGCAATGGTTATCAGTTGTCTTCCGAGAGTAATTCAAGATGCTGATTATTACCTATGTAATTCCTTGTAGAAATAAATAAGAAATAAATATACTAGCGATTTGTTTTTGGTTACAATTATTAGAACCAGTGAGAAAAACTACACTAGGATGAAATTCCTAATTTCGTTTTGATGTCACATGAGCCCAAATATACCAATGCACACATTATACATACTCGTGGAAAGAATATATTGCTTTATAAAAATTAGAATTACTAAAATTGTTCTAATGCTATGCATGCCACTTGACTATTGACTGAAAAAGGATTTCCCATTCAGTATGTACAATAGTTTTTAGCCAGCAGTAAGAACTAAAGACCACCAGCACTCCCAAGTATCTTGAAACAAAATGGATTTTATATTATGGCATTGAAATACTAATTTATTTATATTTGTGGAACAACTAGGCATTAGCATAAAACTAGAGTTGCTTCTACTCTAATTCATGTCATTTTATTTAAAGTGAACTGTATACAGATACAAATTTACTAACGTCTTAAAAATTCTTAAAACAATTTAATATCAGCCATATTTAATCTGAAATAATCATACTCTTGGCAATTCCACAATTGCATTCAGTATCGGCTAGTACAAGAAATCAGCAGCACATACGATGGGTGATATAAATCAATGCAGAAATACATAGATCTGTATATAGTTCTTTGTGAATACATTACTACATTCCGCATCAACTTAATATCTACTAAATCATTCATGAAAATAGGAATGTATATTTATATGTTGCTCTTTGGCAATTCAAAACCTGTACCTTTCAAAAAAGACTGCTGATTCAATTACTCCAGAACTATTACCTTTCATTATTAAATGATGTTGACAACTGTCATTTTAGTAAAGCTCTGACTGACCTTAGGAAAACTTGATAAGATGAGATGGGAGGAAGCGAGAGAAAGGAGAAGCATTTCACTAAAAGAATGAAAACCACAAATTTCTCCATTTATATTTTACAAAGAAAGTGCCTGCTGACAAAACAATTAGAGTTTATGAAAGCCTACATCATTTTTTTTAAAGCACTAAATTGCATCAACTGCATTACCACAGTAGATCTCATACAACATCATCACTGTAATAAATGATGAAGTGTTCTATGCAGAGTGTTCTATTTGGAGCAATGATTCATAGTGCTCAGGGAAAAAAAAATGCTGACACTTCCATAAGACATTTCCCGTAAAAGGTTGAAGTTCTTAAGCAGCAATAAATAAATAAATAAATAAAAAGAACAACAACAACAAAAACCAGCGTCCATCATCTTTAAACCATATTGATTTCTGCAGGAGATTTAAAAGGATGTTTACTTATTTCCCATCATTTTTGTCAGTACTGTAACAGTTCTCTTCCCACTGAATAAACCTCTCATGATCCTCCTGGCGATTAAGGTCAGACAAAATGTCAAACTCCTAATGCTAAGTGCTTTCACATTAAAAATTAATATCAAATCACCAAGTAAAATCCAAACAAGAACTCAAACATGTAAACAATACACAATATGGGTAACAATGACCATTAAAAAAAAAGCAATAGTGTATACATGGGAAACATAATTTGCAACAAGTAAGAGCTTAACCTTTCACACTTTCATTCTTGCAACCATCTTGTTATTTTAAAATAGTCTGTTTGATATTGTATTCTTAAAAAGTGGATAAGCTATGTGGACACAAAATGCAATGTCATGTGACCATGTCACTTAGTGGCAGCAAATCCGGCAGTCCTGGTTGTTGTCATAACACAAGGACCATGTGAATGGTTAAGCAAGGATCCCACATGGTTGGGACTTCAGATTTCCTGATGGCTTCCCCGTTAACTTTTCTTAGGAGAAACCAGCCGGGAACATTGGAAATTGCAGGGATGCTGCAACAGCCAATATTTCAAGTATCAGTTGTAAATACTACACATTCAGCACTACTGTAACTTTGATCAGTCCCTGAACAAATGATCATAACCCAGGGACTACCTTGTAATGAAACAGAACAGAAAACAAAACCCTAAAACAAGAATACATATTAGCACTTGATAGATAGATAGATAGATAGATAGATAGATAGATAGATAGATAGATAGATAATATTCTAATTAGAATATTTGTTCCCAGTTTTTCAATAAAAGAAATTTGGCAAGGGGAATCATAAGCTGGTATCCACAAATAACTTATCAATTCAAAATAAAAGAGCATCTATTAAAACTACTAAGACATTTGGTGGCTAATATTGCCACTGCATTTTGTTCTATGTACAGTATCCTGTTTCCCTGAAAATAAGACATCCCCTGATAATAAGCCCAATTGGGCTTTTGAGCGCATACGCTAAAATAAGCCCCCCTTGAAAATAATCCCTCCCCGAAAATATTTAAACGCATGCGTAGCCATTTCCTCCGGTTAGGGTTAGGGAGGCAGAGCTGGAAATCAGGTAAGACAGCAAGAGGAGCCCCATCTTGCTCCACGCGTCCCAAAATAATAAGACCTCCCTGAAAATAAGGCCAAGTGCTTATTTTGGGTTCCAAAAAAATATATATGACAGGGTCTTATTTTCGGGGAAACACAGTATATACCCAAGTATACAGACCAGATCTGTAGAAAGAGGCATAAAGGGGAGTTTAAAGCAGTTTTCCTAAAGGGAATTAAACAGAATAACGTCTGTAAAATTACTTTTAAAAACCAAGATAAGGAATTTAATTGATAAATTTGGAGGTACTGTATCATCCATTATCTTAGAGAGAACTCAGAACAACTCAGATACCTTGAATTTATAGACAGAAGGAGCCACAAGAACCAGTTTGCTTAAAGTGTAAAAATTGTTTTGTTATATAAATTGAGAGTCATCCTTTTCAAAAATGTGGACTACTTAATGCTGGAGTTTAATTGTTTAGTACTGAAATACTTCAGAACTGGGAAATGTATTTTTTTTCCTGTAATATATGCATCTTTGTCTTCTTATGGCTGTTACTATAGTGCTGCAATTCTTGATCAGACACACTTGAGTTTTTTAAAATAGCACTTTATGATATATAAACAATCTTTTGAGCACACTGGTCCTTCCCATATACAATCAATAATTCCAGGGCAGCATCAACCACAGCAATAAAGGTACTGAGGATTTATGACCATCCCCTAAAAATTTGTAAACAGGAAATCAAGACTTCTTTCTTCTAAAATATTGTCTAAATGAATAAAAATTAGCGTAACCTTAAATACAGCATCAGCCTTAACACCATTCAGTCTAGACATCTTTGATGGAGTATTAGCTTCAGCTCACATCAAGCAGCTGGCCATTAGTGGCTATTAAGAAGCTATTTAATACACATGCAGAAGCAGTGTAACATGGTAATGGGTATATTATTCATTAGTAACTGGAGACTTGCAGTCAATACTCTTGACTGGTTAGTCAAATTCCTTCCCACCTACCCAGCCCCACACCCTGTAAAACAAAAGTTTTACTGTCAACACTTACAATTGCCATTACCTGCCTGGACAGCTAGGAATCTTATGGATATTCCCAAGAGTTTATTGCAGCAGGATGGAAATTGGGGGTGGAGAAAGGCTGAGAACATTAGTCACAAAACAGGCAATTTTTGATCATTACACAAAAATCCACATAAGCAACCTCTAGTACACTGTGGTTAGTTATGCAAGTGGAAATGCCTGCTTGATAAAATCCAGTGTCGTCTTAAAAAGATTAGCTAGACATGTGTTAAATTTAAAATATAGCAGATTGCTTGAAAATGGTAACACACATAGCTCTTTGTGCTATTTCCACAAAGGCTCTTAGGCCATTGTTACAGCCATCACCAATTTCATTAGCTTTTACCCTGTTACAGATGCCAACAGAAATGGGTAAGAATGTTCAGTAATTTCAAGCTTTCAAGCTAAACTGGGAATTAAAACTCATCATATAATATTCACAAGGCATATATTACAAAATACATACACAAAATGTGTATTTAAAAAAATGAATTATATGAGGCAAAATTATATACAGATTAGGCATATTTTAACAGAAAAGGAAAATAAAAATATGTAAGCACTTTTATGCAATTTTTTAATATTCTTACAATATTTTTAATATTCTCACAAAAAATATACTGAATCTTAAGATTGGAAAAATAAGGAACTGAGAGAAGCCTTGATAGATTTGACATCTGAGTTTTAAGCTTTTGTTAAAAAGTTGGCAGCCATAGTAAAATCTTATAGGTTGTGAAATTGGAGTAGCACAGAGCAATGTCATTATTACCTAACTGCCTAGAAATTCCATACTACAATCCTATACCTATTTTCTCTAGTGTAAGTCCCACATTAACATAACAAATGTAGAAGATAAGTTACAAAAATTCTGATATCAGAAAGCAAATACTATAGACATCTATTATAATGCCTTTGTATTGCTTTTATGGACTCAGTTATGAAACAATTCAGAAATCTTTTCATTAAAAAGTAGTAAGGAAACAAAAAAAATGTTGCAATTCACAAGGCACTTGTTGTGCACCGCCAAGTCTTTGATCCATGCAGAGCCTCTCACATGCCCCCTTCCTGATCTATGCAGCTTTGCAAACTTTGCTTTTAAGAAGCTGGCAGGGAGCATTGACAATCACAAGTTTATACTTTCTGCTTCCCTTAGACTTATGGGGAGCTATCAGGGACTGCAGGAAATAATCAGGTGACAATGGCAGCACTGAAGCAATAACAGTTCAGTGGTGCTGAAGTGGCCATAATTTCCCCAAATTTCATTCCCACAGGGGCAGGGGCAATGAGTCCTGGCATTCTATATGTTAGCCCAATCAAGATATCTTGGTTCAAAGATTGTTCCTCTATTGTTTCCTGAAATTTTAGGCTTCATTATTAGTCTTTTAATAAAGGTAATATTAGCATTTTAAGTTAGCATCCATGCCTTCTTCTGAAGTTCAGGAGTTGAGTCCATGTTTTCTTGTGAGCAAAAGGCATTTCCTTTTTTTTAATATGCAAAAACTAGCCTATTCATAAACTAAACAATAGGGAGCACATTTTAAAGTCCTTGAAAGTTACAAATGTTAAAGAAACCAGTCTGGATGAAAAAGAAGATGCAACATACTTTAAGGTTGCTGTCCTTTTTTCAAGTCTAATCTTCTTATTGTTTGATTTGTTACTTTCTGATGCATATATCAGGGTTCCCCAGCCTATGGGCCATGGCCCACTACTGGGCCGTGGCCTATTCGCAACCAGGACGTGTGACCAGCGGGCCAGCATACATGCCTGCATAGCCTGGCTCATGTGAACGGCAGGCACCGGCACTCACCACCCCATTTATTCTCACGGAGGTGCTTGCAGCCCTACTTGTCCTTGCGGCAACGCTCGCAGCCTCACTCATGTGAGCAGTAATCACACGTGGTCACAGCTCCACTTATGTGAGCGGTGGGTCACACAAATGAAGCTGCACGCATGCCCACACCCCCTCACACAAAACCATCCCCTCTTCCCCCTCCCGCACCGGTTCACCAACCTGGAATACTGACATATATCAAAAGTGTAGTTATTTAGATCTTCCTCAATAAATGTTTTGAAAAAATTACTTTGTAAAGTTATTCTCTCTCAAATCCAAGGGATTAAGTTTTTAATCAGTTTCATACCAAATTCAGGTGTCTTGAGTTTTTAAGAAAACAATTTGAACATTGTTTTGCCCAATGGAACATTACAAAGGCAAGAGAGTTTTAGTAATGTAAGGATTCATTTTTGGATACACAATTGCTATCGCCCTAGCCAAAAAATAGGGGTGGGGGAGAAGAGATGTTAATCTTCTATTGCTGGAAACGACAGTTAAAGATTCACTTTTATGCTAGAAACCCCACAGATGAATAATATTAATTATTTATAGCAGCTAAATTAATTTAGTGTCTACTATATTCAGAACAATTTGAATATTCTTTCAATTACATTAATCAAAAATATTGGGAACAGAAGGGAGTACTGGAATATTATTGGCTTACCAGTTGAAATAACAAAGCAATGAAATGTTATATTTGGAATTCAGTTATGTGTTGAGACAGAATCTATTAATTATCACATTTATGATTTTTTAAATTTATGAGTTATACAATTTTATACAATTTTTAAACTAACATATAACGATGGGGAGATCTTTAATTGAACATCAAATTATTAATTTCTTGGGGAATATTAAAATCAAAAAGATTTCACAGGAAGATTAAAAAAGCTTGGCACTACGACTGACTTTACAAGAAATTAAAGAGAAAATATAATCTATAAAACTGGAGAATGGAATGTCATCTAATGGAACTCGGGAGAAGAGCCTTTTCTGCAGGGGTGCCTGCCCTTTGGAACATCGTTCCACTTGAGGTCAGATTGGCTCCAAACTTGTTGGAGTTCTGTAATGACCTGAAAACAAGCTTTTACCTTTGGCCTTAATATGGGTACAGGATCTGTAAAGTGATTTTATTGTTAGGAGAATTGATTGCACTTTTCTACAAATTATATTATATGGTTTTAATGGTTTCATTGCTGTTAATGCTTTTTGTTATTTTAAAAATATTTCGTTGTACTGTTCTTTTTAAAATTTTGTAAAACAGTCTATAGCAGGGGTGTCAAACTTGCATTGTCACATGACATATCGGGACTTTTTTCTCCTTTGCTAAACCGGGTGGGGGCAGGGCCAGCACATGACGCCTGCGGGCTGTGAGTTTGACACCCTGGTCTATAGTCACATATGTGAGATGGCTATATATAATTTATAAATCCTCTTTGCTAGTTGACTTTCAGTTGAATGATATAGAACCAAACAGAGGAGAGAAAACTTAATTAACAATGAAGAAGAATAAGCTCTAAGTTCAAAAGCTTATCTTACACCTTTACCTCACTCGTTTTCCTATGAATTAGATGCTTTATAATTGCAATCCCATTATGGAAGTGATTTTATGAACACATAGGGAAATTTATTATTCTCAACAGGTCATGTTGTGATTACCAATGCAAACAGATTAGATTTAAAGTCCTGTTTTTCCTGCTTGGTCAGATTTTCACAGTTTTAGAACTGCAGATCAATCTGAGCTGGGAAAGTCATGTTCCCCATTATGTCTTTTAAATATGCATTGCTAGGAACATCTTCACAAAAAATCATGAACCGGTTTTGACAATTTTAATGTTCTAATAATTAGATCTTTATTTTACTGCTTCTGTATTTTAGACAGTTGTGTTTTGTTCAACAGCAGGAAAAATCCCATATTTATTCACAATAGAAATATTAGAAAATCTGTCAATAAATTTTATGTTATAATCATCTGATACCTAAACTGTTGATGTGACACCCTTGTTAAACAAAAGTGTCTGGAGAAAATGATGGATTAATTGATGGATGGCTAAGGTTTCTCTCAAATATAATGGCTTCACCAATTTGATTTGATTTGTGTAAAATAACTTTCTCTAATAAACAATTTGCTCAGAGGCAATAGAAGAAATGAATGGTTATCAAACCAAACTTAATTAGTCTATCCTAGATTGATATTACTTGGGGAGTCTTCATTTTAATTGTGAGGGGCTGAATACAAAGAATTTGGTTCATTATATTTTTTCCTAGATAAACACTATTGTGTAACTACCTATGGAATAATAACATGTGAATTCATTTTAATAAATGCTTGTAAAGTGAATTAGCTAATCATGCCACACTAAACACGATTCCTTTAATTATTTTCAATATTTAACTGCTACTTCAATCCTGCTGTAGACAGTCTGTAAAAGTGATTTGTATTTGATATGCCAAACTAATTATACTGTAAAAACCATTATAATTATAATGAACTTCTCCACAGCAAGGAAGCCATTTAAAAACTATGGAAAAAAAACAGAGAAAGATCTACATATTAAGACAAATATACAATATTTTATACGACTAATATATTTCCATTCACTCTTTGAACATTTCATCTTACAAAAGGATACAGCAAGGAAGGCAGATTGAAAGTCTGAATTTTTCACTGTTGTCACTGATCAGTACTATTCTTGATCAGTACTATTGTTGTCACTATCAGTACTATGTTGCTGGGTATGGCTACCCAGCAACACTATGCATACTTGATTCTTGGAGACATACACTTGTTGTGACACCATAATAGTGTCACTTAGAATTTAAAGATTCTAAATGGTATATGTTATGCCTGGGATCTGACAGAATTGACAAATTTCTACCATTTACAAGTCTTGCCAAAAAACAATCATGATAAGGAACGTATAACATACCTATCTGCTTATTAATAACCTATCATTTCTTTGATGATCAATGCTAAATAAATAAACTTATGATATATACAAATATGGATCCAAGTATTTCAAAAATCTTTAACCATTGTGAATAGCATGGCATGAATAAACAAATATTGTTAATAGAAACAGAATTGTGCCTCTAACACAAAACTTCAATTGTTATGACCCTTCTCTAATATTTTTCTTCTTTACAGTATTTTTTCTTTGGAGTGACAAAGTCATTTTTTGGTTATTGTTAACAGTTCCATATACAGTTGCAAGAAAAAGTATGTGAACCCCTTGGGATTACGTGGAGTTTTGCATGAATTGGTCATAAAATGTGCTCTGAACTTCATTTAAGTCACAACAATAGAAAAACACAGTCTGCTTAAAATAATACTACACAAATATTAGATGTTGCCATGGTTTAATTGAACATAACATGTAAACATTGACCAATTCATGCAAAACTCCACGTAACCCAAGGGGTTCACACACTTTTTCTTGCAACTGTATTCCACAGTGAGGGACTTTATTCTTTGTCTGTTTTATTTTCTTTCACTGGTAGAGGAAATTTTTGAAGATGATGGAATACAGTTTATACATAACAAAAATTTGATAAAAGAAGTAGCATCAGAAGGCGGCTACAAATATTTGTGACGTTGGGAACCTTCCAATTTATTACAGAATCATCTCAAAGAAAATACTTCTGCTAAACCTATTAAACAAGTTTGAAAAATTTTGAAATCAAAGCTAAAAGGTGAAAACATTACCAAAGCAATCAATACCTGGGCAGTTCCCATTATACGATATACAGCAGGAATAAGTTGGCTAGATCCAGATGGAACTTAATAACATGGATCAGAAAGCAAGAAAACTAATGACAATCTACCATGCTCTATAGCAAAAGTGATATTGATTAACTGTATTTGTCAAGAACCAAGGGGGACAGAGAACTCCTACAGGTGAAACAAACTGTAGGGGAATAAAAACATCACTTGAATGACTATATTAAGAAAAGCAAAGAACTATTACTGAAGGAAGTCAATCAAGGAAAGCAATAAAGGTGAAAGCTGAGTATAGAAAACAAACATTTGAAAACCAATTTGTTACTTGGAAAAACAAGGCAATATATGATAAATACTTGTAGATATAGAAGAAAAAGCCAATAAAACCCCCACATGGACACTACCTCAATAATTCATAGGTCCTTGGCTAGGATTTGAATTATTATGTTTCCACCAGACCATGAATCTAACATAGAGTACTGACACATAATAATTTGCGACCTTCACAACCCACTTCCAAAAACGGAAGACAATGAGGTAGTCAGCAGGAAGTGCGTGTAACAACCCACAGTGATTCACTTAGCAACCACAGCCAGAACTGAGATTGTACAGTACGTCAGGTATAATCACATGGCATTTTACTTTATGATTACATTGACACAGCTGCCGGTCCCAATTGTGGTTGGTATGATGAATACCTGCACTATGTAAGCCATTGAGTCCTATTAGATTGCAGTAGTATACAAGTTGAATAAATAATAAATATATACATTAGGCCTCTAGAGACATATTAGATGCCAGCCCAGACGTTTTGATTCTGACTCAAGAAACACTTCCAGAGAGCAAATGCCTGTTTTCTGTTTGAGTATCAAAAAGAATCAGTTATTATTGTGAGCTATAACAGTAGCATGTAGAGCAACATTTATTTTTTGTTATACAAATTTGGGACTGGTTGTTGAAGGAACATTATTTTCCTATGGAGGTGTAGGAAGAATATCGTAACATTTTCCTGACTTGGCCTTTGGCTCTTAGAGTAACTTTGGTCTCTGTGCAATACTGTTCATTATCACAGAGTAAATGAAAGAGAAATGTATGTTCATATAGAGCTGAACCTGCAGACCAATTTAAGACTATAGCCTGCCATCATCATCCATAAGCAAAATTATTTTGAATGTGCAAGGAACATTTTTTGTATGTTACTGCATAGTAACTGTGTCTCATATTCACTGTGCAAAGCACAATCCTGATTGAGGTTTCCAGGGGCTATTCAGACTCAAGTAGATTAATGCCGTCAATAATGTAAAAACTATTAAGTGTTCTGAATTATTCCTGTATTCCTGAGCCAAACTCTTTTATTCGCTTAGCTGATGAAAATTCATTTATGGCATCATACTCATAATCTGCTCTAGCAGCATTTGAAAGAACCCAGCTCAGACACGCAAAGGACCCAGCAAGAATGAAGAAAATGGTTGCATGGTATTTACCTCTTCATAAAAAAGAACCCAACAAACATGTACAAATAATTCAGTACAACATGACTAGCTTGGTATTATATTTTCTCATCGTCTAAAAACTGCTAAATATTCAAAAACCCCAATATGTTTTTCTAGTAAAGGGCAAAAGAGGCTGCAGCTGGCATGTAATTTTATATTTTAATAATGACTGCTTTTATATATTTGTTTTAATTAATCACTGTCCATTGCCCAGAGTCACTTTTGGTGAGATGGGTGGCTATATAAAGTCAATTAGATAAATAAATAAATAAAATGCAAACTCTGCCTTGCAAACGCAATGAAAAAAATGACTCACTTTATTGTGATAGGCATATACAGTACATATACAATACAGGTATGCCTGTAATCTATGCAAAACATACCCCTTTTCTATCTACAGTAGCCAAAAAAAGCTACATTCATTTTCTTACTTGGGATGTACAAGGTTTTCTGACTCACAAAAATGCATATAACCCGGAACTGGATTGTTTACCATAAATATTTGATACAAGTATGCAACCATAATGGGTTAACTACTGTGTTGTTTAAATATCTGCATTAAAAACATCAGTTTTATGTGATGTACATGTCACAATCTATGGTCTTTAAAAGCTTTATTTAATATTTGAATATGCAGCACATACTTAAAAATGAAAATTTCTACTTATGTACTGAAAGCAAATATTCAACCTTTATCAGGCTCACAAAGGTAAAAAATACTGTCTGTTTCCCTTCTACTGGCAAGTTTATTTTCTGCATATATTTTATCCTATTACGCCAGAACAATACTTCATTACCCTGATACAATAATACTTAGTCTATGGTCTACCTACAGTTGTCTGGTGCCTATTTAGTTTTATCACGAGCAAGCAATTTGAGAATATGGTAATAAACCCTCAATCACAGTAATGAGGTATGATGGGTTGTAATTTCTCTGTGCTAATGGGTTACAAACAGTATTACAATGATGACGGGAATATCACTGATTCATTATGACTGCAATAATATCAAAATGACTTAATATAGATCACTATTAACTCCTGCATGCACAGCTAACCACGGTCTCTATCTTTCTATATACATACTTATAATACATAAGGTTAATATTTATCTTTACATAAAATCCACACTACAGAAAACATTGTTTTGAATTCCCTAAATCAATATTTAAAGTTGGAATTATTGCACTGAATTTGTCCTTTGGAAATAAGACCATTGATTTTAATCTGCTTGAAGCAATCAATTACTCCCTGTCCTCTTTATTCCAAACTGTAATGAAAACTAAACTGCACTGTCTTGAAAACTAAATGTGAAGATGATCATAAACAGAATTTAAACTCCATGGATTATTCATATCTACCCATTTAGATTTGCCATTTCCATTATGAGTACATTTGCCATGAGCATTTAATGGACATCTAAAAGGGAATTCATTAAAGCAGGAGCTGTTGGCAGCACTTATGGCCTTCAGACTGCTTTATGTTTGCCTTTAATAGCTTGCTATTATAAAAGTGATATATTGTATTCATCCCATTAGTAGTTTGCAGAAAGGTCTGCAAGACAAAACAGAACAAGAATCAAAGGTAAATCACAAAGCACTTTTTAAAGCAGTATGTAAATATTGTAGAGATACGTGCTACTTTGGCTGAATACCACGGGATACTACAAGGCAAATGTGTGTGTGATTTCACTATTAAAAAGACATAGTTACACATAAAGATGTATATGCACATATCTCCTCTCTGTATGTTTTGCCCTAAATTCAGTAATTAATATCCCTTTTGCTAAATGAAACTATGAAACAAAGTGATTGGGCTATATCACGAACATACATGGATGGACATGCTGAAATTGATCAACATTACCTTCCCCATCCAACAACAAAATCAATCATAATTCAAAGCTAAGCTATCTTTTCTTTGGGGTATTAAGAAAATATAAGAGAAGAGTTGTCATATGGAAATGTATATGATTTGTGAATGTACAGTATATGAATTAAAAGTAAATAAAGTAATTCACCACGGTCTATTTAAAACTACTTATCTGTTTGTGTGTTTCACTGATTTAAAAGGCTATCCAATTCAAGCTATCGCATAGCATCTAATTTTCTCCATTAAAAATGCAGGCTACCCCTAAACAAATCATACAAATTCATGTAGTTACGCTAGCAAATACAGGTTGTCCTCAAATTATGACCACAATTGAGCCCAAAAGTTATGTTGCTAAGTGAGACATTTGTTAAGTCAGTTTTGCCCCATTTTATGACTTTTCTTGCCACTGTTGTTAAGTTAATTTGACATTGCACCTGCCGAGTTAGTAAACCGGTTATTAAGTGAATCTGGCTTCCCCATTGACTTTGCTTGTCAGAAGGTTGCAACAGCTGATTACATGACCTTGGGACACTGCAACCGTCGTAAATATGAACCAGTTGCTAAGCATCTGAATTTTTATCACATGACCATAGGGATATTACAAAGGTCATAACTGTGAAAAATGGTCACAACTCACGAGTCACGTTTTTCGGTGCCGTTGTAACTTTGAACAGTCACTAAATGAACATTGTAAGTTGAGGACTACCTGTATTATAGAACAGTCACTCTAGCAGGCTGCATCTAAGCCTTTCTACCTGAGCAGAGTCAATCTCCCAAAATGGAAAGACTATTTGGAAAGTGCGGGTGTATGTACATATTGGCATGTTCATTTCTATGCATAAGCACACATTTGTACAAAGTTACACAATGTTGTCAAAAAATGAAAAAACGGACTGACAACTGAACCATACACACCACTGTGTATGACCGTGTGTGTATATAACACTATATATGGACAGCATACATGGGGATGGGCTGAAGTATGAATCAGACAGGGGTGATGAACTAAAAAACACCACTCCGTATATTCTCAGAATTCTTAACAGAGAAAAAGAGCATGGGTTTAAAACATTTTTTTACAAAGAAAGAGGTATGAAGGCTCTGGTCCTGTTCATCACCATTTGAGGCCTTGTCTTTGAAAATCCTTTGAAAGAAAAAATACTGCCCCTAATGCATAGATTAATGCTCTAAATCCGTGATGGCGAACCTGTGGCACACAGATCCCTATCTGTGGGCACACACGGTCATCCCAGCCCAGCTCCAATGCATTTCTCCACAACGTTTCACTCAATCAATTCCAACTTCTCATGAAAGAAAAAGTTCTTGCGAAGTTGGAACTGATTGAGTGAACTTTTTCACTCGCATGCTTCACAATGGGGAAGACGGGGTCCCGTCCTCCTCCTGTAGCCCATTACAACGCAGAGCCGCAATGAGAACCTGCATCGTCTTGGCTTGTCAAAAAAAGGTTTCTTTTCCTGCAGAGCTGCCTGTGTTGGGATGCCCCGCCTCCCCGTCAGCCAGCTGAGCGTGGGCGTGCTGCTCCTGGGCTTGTCAGCTTTTGGATGTCATTCCCACCACCCAGCACCTGTTCAGGGGTTCCTCGGGGGGGGGGAGAGAGAGAGAGAAAGAGGGAGGCAGAGAGAGAGGGAGGGAAAGAGAGAGAGAGGGAGGGAAAGAGAAATGATATTACAAAAGTTTTTCTTTTTTATTGTTGCTAAATGTAATGTTTCAAAAGCAGAAAAAGTCACCCCAAAGGAGTCTTTGAGGGCTGAACGCCAAGAGGCACGGATTTCCTCTGCCTTCTGAGTTCCCACCCCGCGCTGAAGCAAACCAAATGGTTTGCTAAGCAGCCCTGCCAAGCCCACTTGCAAACTCTGCCAAGCACAGCTCCAAACGTTCAGCTCGCACATCCCTCCCGGACAGTGCCGCAGTGGCAGCGGAGAAGGTGCAAGCCCTGCCTGCTCTGCTCTCACTGGCCAGAGGTGGGGCTCCATGCCACCACCTCCCAGCCAGAGCGCCACATTTGTTTGCTTGCTGATTGCCTTCGAGGAGGGAGCTGCCCTCAGGCTCCCCAGACCCCTACCACAGGGGGAAAAAGAGAGAGGGAAGGGGTGGTGGTCTCCCCAACAGGATCCAGGTTGGAGTTGCCTTATTTTGTGTGGATCTCTAACGCTTGGCTTTGCCTGCCAGCCTCCACTCCCCCTCCACAGCCTAAGTGGTTGGATTCACACGACACATGAAGCTGGGCAGGATAGATAGATAGATAGATAGATAGATAGATAGATAGATAGATAGATAGATAGATAGATGAGTCAGAGAAAGAGAGATAAAGAGAGGGAGGAGGGAGGGAGGGAGGGAAAGAGAGAAAGAGAGGCAGAGACAGAGAGAAGGAAAGAGAGAGAAAAAGAGAGGGGGAGGGAAAGAGGGAGGGAGGGAAAGAGAAAGATGGGGAAAGAGAGAGAGGGAGGGAAACAGAGAGAGAGAGAGGGAAACAGAGAGAGAAAGAGAGGGGGAAAGAGAGAGGGAGAGGGAAATATCACAAAAGTTTTTTTTTTTAATTGTTGCTAAACCTGGTATTTCAAAAGCAAGAAAAAACGAAGGGGCATAAAAGTGTATTTATCACATTTTTCTTAGAACAATTAGCTGAACTCTGTGTTGTTTATCATTATTTTAGGTAGTAAAACCTCATTATTCAGGTTAAGTTGCTGTATTGGCACTTTGCGATAAATAAGTGGGTTTTGGGTTGCAGTTTGGGCACTTGGTCTCTAAAAGGTTCGCCATCACTGCTCTAAGTGATTAATGAATTTTTAAAGTGTGAGTATAAATGGAACAAAAGATGTCCTCTTGTAAGTATTCTTCTATTTGATCACACAAGCAGGAATGCTTCCTCTAAGACTGTTTTAGCTGTGGATAATGCATTATAGCATTGCTTAAAATTAATAGACATTGCTAGTGGGGTTAGGAAAAATAATAAATTTAATATTTAATATCAGATTAAGAATTACATCCAAAAATTGAGCTAAGAATTTTGGACATAACCTATTGTTGGAAAAGTAAAAAAAAAGACATGTGGTTGAAAGAACTGAAATTCACATTATGTTCTAACCTAAAATAATTTTTATAAAAATGATTGTGCCATTGGTGCATGACTCCAAAATTTTATCTAGCATATATAAAAATACTCAGGTTTATGTTGGAAATGTGGATAACATGAAGGATTATTTTATCATGTTTGGTAGACTTGTAAAGAAGCCAAATACATATATCAGTGTTGGCGAACCTTTTCGGCAACAAGTGCCGAAACGGGAGCACGCACATGCCGGAAACCAGAAGAGCAGCTGCCTGGTGCACATGCGCGCGCTGGGAAGATTATCTTCCAGTTTCCAGTGCACGTGCAAAGACCAGTTGGCTGGTGCGCATGTACATGCTGGAAACAAGAAGATCATCTTCCTGGCATGCACACTGGGCGGCTGCTCTTCCGGTTTCCGGTGCTCCCGCACATGTGAAGACCAGTTGGCTGGCACGCCGAACCCAGAAGAGCAACGGGCAATGGCTTGCATGCCTGGAGAAATGGCTTTGTATGCCACTTCCAGCATGTATGCCATATGTTTGCCATCACAGACATATAATAATACAAAGAATTTTGAAGACTAAGATTCAATTGAAACCAGAAATTTTTTTTTGTTATGCTTAATGAACATCAACTAGGAAAAAAGCTATGGAAGACTATTTTCATATATAATCACTGCTGCTAGATAACTATGCAGAAAAATGGAAAGATTCTGAAATACCCATAGTGGAGAAATGACTGGTGAAGTTGACAGAACTAGCAGATTGTAACTTGTTTAAAACAAAATTAATTTCTTTGCTTAGAGAAAGAACAATTACTGTATTTATTTGTAACTGGAAACCCCTTTTTTGCTGAAAAGGGGGGTTATTGATTATTTATGGATTTAATGACTAGAAAACGTAAATTGTGGAAAGAAGGAAAATTTGATGTAACCTTAGACAGGATAAAATATAAATGCATTTGCGACTGCTGTTAAAAAGATTAGAAGCTACTTTTTATTATTTTTTCTTTTTCTTTCACTTTTATATTATTTTTCTCTACTTCTCTTATATTTTAAATAAAAATCTGTATATTTTTTATTTTTTGGAAAAACTTGGAGCGTTTAGCAACCAGCTCCCAATTACATTGCAGGCTCCCGTGACTGTGACTTGCAATATTCATTGCTGGATTCCAACAAGCCCAATCAATGTGGAAGCTAACAGGAAGTTGCAAATGGTGACCCCTAATGTCTCACTTAACAACAGCATGAAATGTACACTTTAACGACGGCAACCAGAAATGCCATTGCTAAGCCGCACATTCACATGATGTCATACTTTATGACTACCTCTTAGTGATAGAAATTCTGATCTCAATTATCATTGTAATTGAAGACTACCTATACTCAGGAAATCTCTGGGGTTAAGAAAGACATTTAGATCCTGAGAAAATGTACTACATGATAGAAGTTGGCATTGATGGTTAATTTTACTTCAGATGAAATTTCCTGGTAAATTTACACTTTAAAGGTTTCAAAAGATATGAAAATGTCCTTGTAATGTGAACATGTTCTCACTCTAAGTGCAAAGCATCTATTAAATTTAATTTTTAAGCCATTGCCAATTGAAAAATTATAAACTGGCCAATAATTTAACCATAGATCTTAGCAGCTGTGAAAGCATATCAGTATGTCCATCCACCTCTAATGACCTTCTCCTTGCTATCTTACCTTTCCATGTTGAAAAACACCCTGAAAGATAGACTTGCCCCATCTGCCACATGGACCAAAAGATGAACCAAAATCTTCCAAGCATGGAGCGCAAACCCAAGATGGACTGGTTTGCAATAAATCTTCACTGAAAGATGGGCAATCTTCTGTGCAATAAAACAGAAACAAAGATAGAAAGAAAGCACAGTGGTAGTAGATGCATTTGCCTTTTAATGGATGAAAAAGTTGTATCTATTTATATCTGGACCAAAAAAATTAGGGTTATTAGTATTAGATTACGATTCTGTGCCTATATATCTGAAGATCTTTTGAACTGCACTTACTTCTGAATCAAGGTTTGTTATTAGCTGATCACTTAAGGATGATAAATTTTACTGATGGAACTGAAACTAATTCAGGGCATACTTCTCTTCTGCAGTGTTTCAATCACCAGAGAAGAGCAAGAAGTTTAAGAAGGCATGCATAAATTAGTTCTTTTATCATATGCAAATTTAAATATCAACAGTGGTTAAAAAGCATATGATCACGTTAGAATTATTTAAGCAGTTGATATAACTTTAGCTACAGAGATATAGCTAAATGTAATATTCTTCCATGGCACGATGGCTCAGCGTTAAATATGCTGAGCTTGCCAGCTGGAGAGCTGACAGAGCTGTCCAGGTTCAAGGCCCGAGCTCTACCCAATGGGGTGAGCTCCCATTACTTGCTCCTGCCCACCTAGCAGTTGGAAAGCATGCAAATGCAAGTAGATTAATAGGTACCACTTCAGTGGGAAGGTAACAGCATTCCGTGCACCAGATAACGCCTTGACTACTGCAATGCTCTCTACATGGGGCTCCACTTGAAGAGCACCCGGAGGCTCCAGCTGGTCCAGAATGCAGCAGCGCGGGTAGTGATGGGAGCAACATGGCACTCCCATGTAACACCGCTCCTGCGCAAGCTGCACTGTCTCCCGGTGGTCTTCCGGGTGCGCTTCAAGGTGTTGGTTATCACCTTTAAAGCACTCCATGGCATAGGGCCTAGCTATCTGCGAGACCGCCTGCTGCTACCGACGACCTCCCATCGACCTGTGCGCTCCCACAGAGAGGGCCTCCTCAGGGTGCCATCAGCCAAACAATGTAGGCTGGTGGCCCCCAGGGGGAGGGCTTTCTCTGTGGGGGCTCCCACCCTCTGGAATCAGTTGCCCCCGGAGATAAGGAGAATCCATGACCTCAATGCCTTCCATCGTTCCCTGAAAACCCATCTTTTCCAGCAAGCCGGGTTGGCTTAAGAAGAAATTTTTAAATTCTTTTAATTAGTTTATGATTTTTTTTTTAACTTTCGGGCCAAAATTTATATATATTTTTAAATGTTTTAATATTTGTATTCTATGTTTTTTATCTTGGCTGTACACCGCCCTGAGTCCTCAGGGAGAAGGGCGGTATATAAATTGGAAATTAAATTAAATTAAATTAAATAACATTGGCTCCCTCAGCCAAGAAATGGAGATGAGCACTGCGCCCTGGATTTGAACACGATTTGACAGGGAAACCTTTACCTTTAATATCCTTCAACCAATCTGTTGTCGCAATACATAAGAAAGACAAGGCCTGTGCTTCAGGTGTTGGGGAGCCACTGACAATCAGATGGCTCAGTGCTTTGACTGGATATAAAACAGCTTCATAATGGTATTTCTATGCAAATAACAAACGTTTCTTTTGTCAAAAGCATTTCTAAATATAATCGTAGGAAGCAAGTTAATGATACTGCCTATTTTTTTCACAGACTCAGTTTGTGCTACAGTATAATCAACATTCTTGGCTATTAATGCCACCTAAGAATGAGGAACTGAATGTGCTTCCTTGGGCATGCTTCTGAAGGGCATCAGCATCAATCCCATTAAGATTTATCACATCAGTATGTCCAAAGAATTCATGCAAATTAGAGTGTATAACCATTCGTCCTTTAAAGAAAACAGCAGCTCTGTATCAAGCATTAAAAACATGAATTAATGTTGCACTGATTCTTCAATAGTTTATGTTAAAGCTACAAATTCATAAATAAAAGTGTTCAACGTTTGAATTCATATATCAAGATCTACTTTCTAAAATTATCTTGGCTTGTTCGCTTTGTTCAAAAGTATCACACAGCAAAAGTAGCTTCAAAATGCTATTCTCACACAGATCAATAGAGAAAAATGTATGCAATCCATCCATTGAATGAAAATCAATAGATAGTATTTCACTAATAATTCTATGCCACAGAAATAATAAAAAAGCAATAATTGATTTAAGTATCATCTTCTTTGATGATAGTTCATAAATGCTAACCTTATTTCTAATCCAATAAAAAATGGCATAATATAAGATATTACATTTACAAATACTGAAGATATTTAGCAATACTATTTAGTCATATTTAGAATTCAAGATTGTTGAATAAAAGAATTTTTTCTTATGAATTACAATATTACTGAGATCATTGTTAACTGAGATTTATCATTCATGCAAAAGTACTTTTAAGTACATTTTCTGTGAGCTTTTAAGCACTGACAGTCATGCAGCAGATGGTATTAACGTTCTAATTACCTTGCCATTGAATCAATTGAGTTCCCCCCAAAAAATTATGAGTTGTGATGAAAAGTAGGAAGCTTTTCTTGTATTTTGTATTAGGATACCTGGAAGTACATGAATGGGAATGGGAATGGGAATGGGAATGGGAATGGTAGAGTAGAGTAGAGTAGAGTAGAGTAGAGTAGAGTAGAGTAGAGTAGAGTAGAGTAGAGTAGAGTAGAGTAGAGTAGAGTAGAGGTAGAGAAGAGGAATATAGAATAGAATAGAATAGAATAGAATAGAATAGAATAGAATAGAATAGAATAGAATAGAATAGAATAGAATAGAATAGAATAGAATAGAATAGAATAGAATAGAACAGAACAGAACAGAACAGAACAGGAGAATGGGACGGGACAGAACAGAACAGATTTATTGGCCAAGTGTGATTGGACACACAATGAATTTATCTCCCATGTATAAGCTCTCAGTATACATACGAATACCAAAGTAATATAATCATAACAATGTTAACAGAAGGTAGTAGAGAAGATGAGAAGAGAAGGATAAGCTTCCTTGTGAGGAACAGTCTTCTGGAGGACATGTGGGCAATCACCTGTCCCATCCTTATCCGGAGAGCTTCCAAGGATCTGATGTATTCAAACATTTTTGTTGTTTTTGCCATGATCATCAGTTCCACTTTCGCAGAGACATCTTTAGTTTGCCATATCTCTGATGAAATTCTAAATATACCTATTTTTCTCTCACTTTATTAATTAATTCATGATTCTTTTTTCTTCACTATTAATTAATAAATATCATTTGCTTCTCCTATGTTGCAATCCTATGGTCAATATCTGATGGGCCCACCTATACTGATTACCATTACCCATTATGAGTTTTATTAGTTGATTTTCCATAACTAAGAAATTATTCATTTTTCTCATCTATACATGCATGTACAGCGCCGTCAGCGGAGCAAATTACCAAGTAATAAAGTAATAACAAATTTTTGCTGAAAATATGATTTTGCTAAAATCTGTAGTTATTGCTCATGAATGTTTAATGGATGTCTTTGATGATTGAAAGTAATATTCTGTAATTTGAGCAGAATACAACTTGATACCATAACCTTTTTACATTTACATTAAAATGAGCAGTTTATTAGAGTCTACTCTGCTCCATTTAGTACACCTGAACATTAAATACACATGTTTGTAAAGCAAATATACAGCTTTGTTCACAGCTTATGGTAAGCAAACCCATGTTATATATAATTATTTCACAAATTAAAGCCATGTGTTTAGACTAAAAAACTATCCTTTCAGCCATGGATGGCTGCTGCCTTCACTTAATTGGCCAAAAATTGTAGTGAGCACAATGATGAGGAAAAATGGTGTGGGTTTATGGCATACTAATTAATGGGTCCTGAATTTTTCTGTATTTTTCCTGGATTAGGGAGGAGTTTTAGATCCCTGTTAAAGTTCGAAATCCCATCAAAAATAGCTTTCTATAGTAATTTTCATCTATTTATCACCTCACAACAATGGAATTCTTGTCATCGGTTTTCAACAGTTATGATCAGAAAAGATTGCATAGGTTGCAGACAATAGGCTTGGAGACTTGAATTATTTATTTATTTACTTGTTTGTTAGCAAATTTATGGTCAGATGTAAAGGCTAGGTCCAGAAGATTTAATATGAAGATTTAATTAAATGGATCTAGGCACAAGAATCTTCTCAACTAACAGTCAACATTTGGTTAGTTAGATATAAGGCCAATGGCACTCAAGAAGGGTTGGATATAGTTCATATGGCTACATAATGATTCCAGGCTGATCCCCCTTTTCACTCTGCTCCCAAGTTCTGCCATTCCTTCTCCT
Organism: Pantherophis guttatus; assembly: GCF_059756535.1. NCBI lineage: Eukaryota > Metazoa > Chordata > Lepidosauria > Squamata > Colubridae > Pantherophis > Pantherophis guttatus. Next base: position 201,528,040 of record NC_142063.1, on the reverse strand, counting down.
ACATTTATACAGCTACCCAAATCAGTCAAATAATTCTGGGCAGCTAACAAGTGATAAAAATACATTAAAATCAGGCAAGAGCTGTTCCACAAGGCAGGTGCTATTTCAGAGAAGGCAGCTAGGTCTAAGATCTCGATATGCCCTCACTTTAACTGAGCAGCTCCCTTCCTGACACTATAGCTGGAGGCTAAAATCCCAAATAGAAATAATGCATTGAATAAAAGTACAGGTAGTCCTTGACTTGCCACAATTGGGGCTGGGATTTTCATTGCTAAATCAGGTGTATGACATCACATGACTACATTCCTTACCAACAGCAACCCCAATACTCCGTTGCCATTATTAAGCAAATTTCACCAGCAATGAAAATTAGCTAAGGATCCACCTAATCCAAGCCATTCCAGCCTTGATCCTTCCCAAACCTGAGCTTCAGTTTTTCCAAGATAAAAGACTGTCTCCCTTTCAATTCCCCAAAACTGGCTATTCTCCCATATCTGGCCTTTTAAATATCCAGTCTACCTTATGGGGCAGCAAGCAGCTCCAGAACTATCTATCCAGGGAGCTCCAACAGCACGGCCAAAAGCTACTTTGCCCAGGAAACATCAATAGTGTAGCATGAAGCCACAGTCAGTGTTCCAATATCTCAGGGGCTGCCACAAAGAAGAGGGAGTCAAGCTATTCTCCAAAGCCCCTGAGGGCAGGACAAGAAGCAATGGGTGGAAACTAATCAAGGAGAGAAGCAACTTAGAACTAAGGAGACATTTCCTGACAGTTAGAACAATTGATCAATGGAACAACTTGCTTCCAGAAGTTGTAAATGCTCCAACACTGGAAGTTTTTAAGAAGAGATTGGATAACCATTTGTCTGAAGTGGTGTAGGGTTTCCTGCCTAAGCAGGGTTGGACTAGAAGACCTCCAAGGTCCCTTCCAACTCTGTTATTCTATTCTAAGTAGGTCTGGAGAGTTGAAACACCTGTGGTTATAAGTGCAGGCTGGCTGCCAAGCCTAAATTTTAACTATGTGACCACAGACTACAATGGCCATAACTTCAAGAACTGGTTGTAAGTCATTTATTGTCATAACTTCAAATATTTATTTTATTTATTTATTAGTCGCATTTTTATGCTGCCCAACTCCCGAGGGACTCTGGGCGGCTAACAACAAAGAATAAAACAATGCAAACAATATCCCATACAAAAGTTTAAAAAAACATTAAAACCTATACACTCCAATTCGTGGCCGGGTCTCGCAAGATCACCGTAGCAAGATCAATGGCCCCAGGCCTGCTGGAAGAGCCAGGTCTTCACTGCTTTCTGGAAGGCCAGTAGGGTGGGGGCCATCCGGACCTCAGGGGTAATTGGTTCCAGAGAGCCAGGGCAGCCACAGAGAAGGCCCTCCCCTGTGGGCCTGCCAGCCGACATTGCTTAGCTGACGGGACCCAGAGGAGACCAACTCTGTGGGATCTTACTGGTCGTTGGGAGCTATGTGGTAGAAGGCGGTCTCGAAGATAGCCTGGCCCTGAGCCATGTAGGGCTTTAAAGGTAATAACCAACACCTTGAATTGCTCCCGGAGACCGATAGGGAGCCAGTGCAGCTCGCGGAGAATTGGTGTAATGTGGGTGTATCTAGGTGCACCCACAATTTTATTTATTTATTTATTTATTTATTTTATTGAATTTCTATACCGCCCTACTCCCGAAGGACTCAGGGCGGTGCACAACCATGAAATAAAACACATAGATATACAAAATTTAAAATCGAATAAAATGAATTAAATAAATTTGGCTGAATTAATACCCATAATTTAAGATACCCATATTTTAAAATACATTAAAAATTTAAAATTTACACTTAAAAGGGAGAAGATTTAGACGAGGCCAGCTTGATGAAATAAAAGCGTCTTCAGCTCGCGGCGGAAGGTGCGCAGATCCGGAATCCTCCGTATCTCTGGGGGGAGCTCATTCCAGATTGTCGGTGCCCCCACAGAGAAGGCTCTCCCCCTAGGGGCCGACAGCCGACATTGTTTGGCCGACGGCACCTGGAGGAGCCCCTCTCTGTGGGAGCGTACTGGTCGGTGGGAGGCTGTTGATGGTAGTAGGCGGTCCCGTAAGTAACCAGGTCCTAAGCCATGGAGCGCTTTAAAGGTGGTAACCAGAACCTTGAAGCGCACCCGGAAGACCACCGGGAGCCAGTGCAGCTCGCGCAGGAGAGGTGTTACATGGGAGCTCCATGTTGCTCCCATAACCACCCGCGCGGCCGCACTCTGCGCCAGTTGGAGCCTCCGGGTGCACCTCAAGGGGAGCCCCATGTAGAGAGCATTACAATAGTCCAGACGAGAGGTGACGAGGGCATGAGTGACTGTGCATAACGAGTCCCGATCTAGAAAGGGACGCAACTGGCGAATCAGGCGGACCTGATGAAAAATCCTCCCGGTCACGGCCGTCAAGTGCTCTTCTAAAGACAGCCGTGAGTCCAGGAGGACGCCCAAGTTACGAGCCCTTTCCGTGGGGGCCAATGATTCGCCCCCAATAGCCAGCGATGGTGCCAGCTGACTATATCGGGACGTCGGAAACCACAGCCACTCGGTCTTGGATGGGTTGAGCCTTGAACAATAGCTTGCGCGGCTGCATTCTGGACCAACTGTAGTCTCCGAACACTTTTCAAGGGTAGCCCCATGTAGAGTGTGTTGCAATAATCCAACTGTGAGGTGACAAGGGCATGAGTGACTGTGAGGAGAGCCTCCTGATCCAAGTAGGGTTGCAATTGTGCACCAGACAAACCTGTGCAAAGGTCCCCCTAGCTACAGCCATCAGATGTTGTTCCAATCTCAGCTGTGAGTCTAGGAGGACACCCAAATTGCGAGCCCGTTCTGAGGGGGGCACTAGTCGCTGAACACTGGTCATAAGTCAAGGCATACCTATAAATACTCAGAATAAGGAATATTAATTAGCATGAAGTAATTGTACATTAAGAATTATAGATAGTTTCATGATAGCAGATTTGTTAATTCTATATATTCTGGGTAAGAGAATGGTTTGTCATTCTAGACAAGAATAGGAGGAAGAATACTATTTTTTAAAAAATTTCCCTATTTTTTAAAAAAGGCCATAAAAAGGTCATCAAAATTAGCTAAATATTACTGCAAGGTGTTTCCATGCCAACTGAATAGTTGTTATTACTGCTATGATTATAATTTGTAATACTATTTAAGCAATGAATTTCCAGCAGCAATTTTCAAATGGTGTGCTAAAACACTTTAATGTATTTATTAGAGAGGGGAAAACTTCTTGGAATTGGGACTCTATACTAACAGAGGCACCATACATTCTCCAAAATATCCCACCCTACAACCAACACAAGTGAGTGGTAAAATCCTAGATACTTTGGCTCCCTATTGGTCTCCGGTCACAATTCAAGGTGTTGGTTATTACGTTTAAAGCCCTACATGGCTCAGGGCCAGGCTATCTTCGAGACCGCCTTCTACCGCATAACTCCCAATGACCAGTAAGATCCCACAGAGTTGGTCTCCTCCGGGTCGCATCAACTAAACAATGCCAGCTGGAGGGCCCACGGGGGAGGGCCTTCTCTGTGGCTGCCCCAGCTCTCTGGAACCAGTTACCTCCTGAGGTCCGGACCATCCCCACCCTATTGGCCTTCCCAAAAGAGGTGAAGACCTGGCTTTTCCAGCAGGCCTGGGGCCGTTGATCTCGCTCTTGCGATCCAGCGAGATCCGGCCATGAATGGTGTGAATGAGTTTTAATGTTTTTAATTTTTAAATGTTTTTTATAATGATTTTAAATGCATTGTGAGCCGCCCTGAGTCTTCGGAGAGGGGCGGCATACAAATTGAATGAATGAATGAATGAATGAATGAATGAATGAATGAATGAATGAATGAATAAATAAATAAATACTTTACACTGTTCAGAAAACTGAACCTAGAACCTGAGGAAATAGCAAGGTAAGACACCTTAAAGCAGGGGTGTCAAATTGGCAGCCCACAGGCCGGATGCATCACGGGCAGGCGACGCCCACCCCAGCTCTGCAAATGGCAAAACATCACATGATGTGATGCCGTGAGTTTGACACCTGTGCCTTAAAGGAATCTCTACTAGGCTATCTACAATTATAAAAAAGATTGGGGGGGGGGGGATAGAAATGTATATTCTACTTTTCCTCCAGGAACTGAAGGTAATAGCATTGTCCTCCACTCTAGGCATACTTTTTTTTATCACTGTAACAATTTTATGGGGCAGTTTAGCTTGATGGTGTGCAGCTGATCCAAGTCACCTAAGAAGATTCATATTCAACTGAGGAACTGAATCTTGGTCTCCTTGTTCTAAACTCTATCTACTCTACTCTACTCTACTCTACTCTACTCTACTCTACTCTACTCTACTCTACTCTACTCTACTCTACTCTACAAGAACTCTGTTTCATACAAAATAGCTTCTAACTGATTGTGCCTATAAAAGCAAAGGAAAATCTCAGTCCACTAAAATAAAACATCTTCTACTGATAGTGGTTCCCTCTCCCTCTCCCTCCCTCCATCATTAATTACCTTTAAAGTTATCAGGATTTATTAACACTGTCACACATGTAATAACTCCATGTATCCGTGTGATTATTTTATCTGGGCAAATACTAACTCTCTCAAATAAGTACATAAATAAACAAAAACATAATATTGCTGCTCAGGATCAAGTTAAAGGCAATCTTCTAAATATAAACAGTGCAACATTTCAATCTGTTAGATGTATTTCAATATTATTTTACAAATGTTGCTTATGGCTTTGTAGCAGTGAAGATGCAGCTTTGCAAAGATATTGGCTCTAGACAGTAATTACACCCACAGCCTAACGTTGCAGTTAATGGACACACACATTTCAATAATTACAATGCCTGAACAACATAATATGGCTTCATTAGCTGCTACAAAATAAAGCTGAGCTAGTAGTGAACTTAGCTAAGCATTTTAAAGATAGATATAGTACATTTTATTAAAAAGTCTAGCCAAAAGAAGACACTAAAATCAGGGTTTTCCTTACAATTGTATAATAAACAAAATTAAGTGTTCATGTGGGTAGCATCCAATATTGTTTTCAATTAGTATGGGATTGAAGTTTTCATATAAAGTGCATTAAAAGTTATTATAACCCAATTACTACAGGTCAAACAAACGATCCCTGTTGATTATTTTCACATCCATAGGCTTTGTCTGCACAAAAACTAAAGATATCTGATTTGTGTTTGGCCTATTGTGATTTATTCATTTGTTTTAAGAAAAAAATAATTTATGTATAAACATGAGACCACTATTTCAACAGAGGTACATTGGTGGTTTACATGTTTTAGCTGGTGCATGTGGTTAAGAATCTTGACTTATTTCTAGTTCGTTTATGAGATCTATTTCTTGAAAAAAAAAAATAAGCCAAGGTTCAATTATACAAGCATTTTTCACACACACCTCTCTTTCAGCTGATTCAAGCCATAACTGCCAAATGCACCCATATTTCAACAGTAAGATCCTGGTCCACAAATGTTTCGTAGTATGCTCAAATTACAGATTTAATAATCTATGCTTTGTACTTTCATCCATGTATCAACTACTAAGTAATTCACACGTTCAAGCATTTAAATAATTTATTTCAATTAAACTAGATGTAGAATGCACTTTTTAAAATGCTATTCAGGCAATACATAAATCAAAATTGGAGGGGGGGGATAGTTTTTAAGAAATAGTCAGAGCTACAGGTAGTTGTCAATTTACGAATGATGGGTTAGTTACAAGGGCTCTCCCAAAAGCTACTTATGATTGGATTTTATTTATTTATTAGTTCGATTTATATGCCGCCCTTTTCTGGAGACTCAGGGCGGCTTACAATGCATTAAGCAATAGCCTTCATACTTTTCTAAGTATGATTTCTAAGTTACAATGGTTGTACCCTCTGTGGTCATGTGATCCCATTTTGAGTGCTTGTCAAAGAGCATTTGCAGCGTCCCACAGCCATGTGATAGCAATTTTCAACACTTTTGTCAGTTTTTGGTGTTTCTGGTATTGACTTCTGGTTTCCACCAAAAAGAAAATTACCATTTGGTAAAATGGATCCACTTAACAACCGTGATGTTCATTTAACCATCACTACCCCTTGTTTAAGTGGGTCACCATGTGACTGGACCACATTTGTCATAAAATTTGGTCCAGTCACATGGTGACCCACTTAAACAACTGCAACAATTTACAATTGTAATCCCAGGCACAAGTCGATAACTAATTATACTACCACTTTCATAGCTGCTTCCAGGTAGACCGACATGGTGGCCTGATTCTTCAGGTATGAGAGGATGGTACTGCAGCAAAACAGTGGCAGAAATTAGGTGAAATTAGAAGCAAAAGGGACCTTTTTAGCCATTTAATGCAACCTACCTTCTCAAAACAAAAACTAGTTTCTTAGGGTGCAGTCCCTACTTAATTGCTTTTTGGAGTTCCCTTTTTTAGTGTTACTTGATAATCTGAAAATGTTTTGCTAATAGCACTTTTAGAATTTTTGTATAGTTTCTTATTCTTACTTAACAAACATACAATTCATTGATTACACACTTTAAGGTATAATCCCTTTGAATCTAATAAAGTTTTGGTTACTTGCTGAAAACATATACAGTAAATGTCAGCAACTGTGCACATTCTCCTGAAAGTAAGGTTAAAAACATATTAATATCTATCGATCTATGGAACGTATGATTATTGCCTGTTTAATATGGCCATTAACAGATAGATATTAAAGAGAGCAAATAAATTCTTAATACATTACCCAAACAGGACATATCTTGTACAACTTTCCATTGCCTTCCAGTGAAGAAGATAAAATTGCTCATGGGTCAAGATTCTCAGTATCTTGAAAATTGATGGGACAATGTTTGCAAATATTTCTTTATTTTCATTATTTTACACTATCCAACCTCAACAATTAGAGAGAAACAGACTCCTCTTAGGTATTTTATTCTGATCCTTATATAGTACATTCATTTCAATTCTGTGAAGCACAATTGAAACATATCACCTTTTTGGACTGCTTTTTACTGAATATGCCCAATAGCTACTTTCTACAAAATATTTCTCAATTTCTGGAATTAATATATCTTTTATATATTTAATCCCCTTTGAAGTTATCATACAGCTTTGATTAGCGTCAAGTAATAAATGTACATCAAGGAAATATTAACCTTGGAATCTGTAATTCCTTTTATTTCTAAACAAACTCATTGATATACATTTTCTGACTACTACTATTAAAGGAAATTTCCCATTGCACTGACTTACTATTTTGCCTGAATTATATGAAAGTGTACAATCTGATTGGATTTTACAAACCAACAAAATTTGGAATAGGACACCTTTTTCATTTAACAAACAGAATTCTACACATGTCAAACTATTCCAACAGAAAGGTTAAGTAGATTATCTCTTCACATCTTTAAACCAGTATTTCACTTAAGAAATGAGATGTATCTATGCCAGTCAGAAGTTTATCTTTATACATACATTATATTTACTAACATGCATGTCTATGCAACCCATTGGTGAATGGAACTTCAAATTATAATTTGAAGTGCAAAGTATAATTTCTGACTTCATAGCAAATACTGGATGGTCACAGCACAGAAGGTTCATTTAAGCACACAGAGACTTATCTCATATGAATAAACTCTATAAAAGTATGAAAATGAAGCTGTATGCACAATATATATTTTTATTGTATTCATTCCCTTCATTCCTTGTTCAGGAATGACCAAATATACATTTTGATCTGCAATGTATTATTTATTTGTTCATTCTTTTATTATGTCATAGCTTAACTGTTTATATAAATTAAGAAAGAAATAGAAAATTTCTATTTAAAACAAGTTCAACCATCTTTAAAGCATTCTTAACTATTCTGGGGTGCAGTTACACCATTTTTTTGGATAAAATTCTTTAAACTCTAAATGTTAAAGTTAAATGAGAGGCATTTAATGCAATCTGAAAAATATTCAGTTCAATTAAAAATAATTGATGCACGATGAAATAATTCTTCCCAAAGCTGCTATAAAATCTTTAAAAAAAAATAAAGCTACTTAATAATTTTCATCTCCTAAAGGCTAGAGAAACATTATTGCATATTAAAAATTGGAATTCAGTTTTCCCAGGAGGTACAAGAAAGTTATTAAAACAACCTATTTATTGTTGATATAACTATCCATTTGTGCTATACAAAAAGTAACAATTTCAGTACATTAAGAGAAAAACTAATTAACATATAATTAGTATTTTCTGTATTTTGATAATTAAGGGGTTGGTTGACTATTTCCTTTCACAATTCCATTTTTGTATCCTGACAATACCTTTAATGAGCAACTAACACTATTTAAGCCCTGATGGCTGAGGAATTTAGTGACCATCACTACATTGCTTCCATTTATCACTGCCTCTTTACCTATAAATTAAAGCTGCCCTCCAGCTATGTTGATCAATTTCTTCACCCATATCAGTTGAATATGTATGGCATTAACCTCATTTACTAGTTGAGAAAAGATGAATTAAAATAAGATCCAATTCCTGGTCACACAATGCAATTTCAAAACTGTCTGCTAATTTCCACCACCTGTCAGAATAATCCTTTACTTTCTGGTAATAAAAATGATGCATAGTTTTCCTGAAACCCAGAAGAAGAAGAAGGGGAAAAAACCCTCCATGTTTCATATATTCCATAATTAACTATTAAAGTCACGAAGCTTTAATCCTGAAGGGGAATGAATACAGTCGATTTCCTATACCTCTGAAATGTTTGAACTACATTCAGATATTTTAAATGCACTGTAAAAGTGTATAGGTTTGCAATGGGGGAGGGATGTTGTTTTACATAAGGATTATCCAGTAAAAAACAGGTTAATTTAAATCAGAGATGCTATAAGGAATGAACAAAATTACACCCCTGTTAATTCCCATTTAAAATAAAGTGATTTGATGGGATATATTTTTTCCCATAGGACGTTCTATTTATTTAGATAAATAGAAGGCCAACAGATTGTTGTTGTTAGTTGCGAAGTTGTGTCCAACCCATCGTAACCCCATAGACAACGTTCCTCCAGGCCTTCCTGTCCTCTACTATCCTCTGGAGTCCATTTAAGCTCAGTGACTCCATCCAGCCATCTCATTCTCTGTCGTCCCCTTCTTTTGCCCTCAATCTTTCCCAGCATTAGGCTCTTCTCCAGTGAGTCCTTCCTTCTCATTAGGTGGCCAAAGTATTTGAGTTTCATCTTCAGGATCTGGCTTTCTAAAGAGCAGTCAGAGTTGATCTCCTCTAGGATTGACCGGTTTGACCAAAAGACTGAGGCCATCTAAACCTTGCGGGGGGGGGGGAGTTGTTCCAGAATGCAGGCACTACAACAGAAAAGGCATACTTTCTGAATTCCATCAAAAGAAGCTATTTTAACAGAAGAGACTTAGAATGTGCCCACCTGGTCAGATCTCATGAACAGATAAATTCAATTGGGGATAAGCAGTCTTGCAAGTAACCCAATTCTATGCCATGAAGAGCTTTAAGATGACAAGCAGCATCTTGAACTATGCTTGTAAGCCTACTCCGGGGGAGGTGGGTGTCAATGCAGCCCAAGGGGTAGTGGAGTTACATGGGTATACTGTGATGCAACCATAAGTACCCACACTGCTGCATTCTGGACCAACTGCAGCTTACAAATGGTCTCAAGGTCAAACCCATACATAGTGCATTCCAAGGTAACCAAGGTGTAAGTGACTGTCTGTAGGGTCTCTTAGTCCAGGAAAAGGCAGCTTCAGTGCACAACACAGAGCTGCCCAAAGATGTTGATAATTGGGCAGCATACAAGTTATCAGCAACAGTAGCAGAAGTATTAAGGCCTTTCTTGCCGCAGCTGCCACCTGTTTTTCAAGTACAGTTAGTCCAAGATGACTTCCACACTGCACACCTGTTCTATGAAATGCTAAATCCCAGGGGTGGATTCTACTTACCTTTACTACCGGTTTGCAATGGGGCCGTGCACGCGTGCTCGCTTCGCTCACATGCTCCTATGCACATGTGCAGAATCATTCTGATGACGTCAGTGGGCGGAGCCTCCAGCCGGTTTTACTACTGGTTCTATAGAACCGGTGTGAACCAGGGGCAACCCACCACTGCTATATACACAATATACAGTATACTATAAAAAATATAGGTATGGATCGGGGTGGATTCTACTTACCTTTACTACCGGTTTGCAACGGGGCCGAAGCGTTTTCATGACATCAGGGTCAGTGGGCAGGGCCTCCCGCCGGTTTTACTACCAGTTCTATAGAACCAGTGGGAACCGGGGGCAACTCACCACTGGTATGGATATGAATAAAAGTTCAGGAGTGGAACTACCATCAGCTATCTCCTCTACATGGATGACACCAAACTATGTGCTATGAGTGAACGTGATATCGACTATTGTATCCACCTGACATAGATCTATACAGTGATGTTATTTGGACTGGAGAAGTATGGACAGACAGTAATCAAGACAGGAAAGGTAGTTAAGACTGATGACAGACATACAGACCAATTACAAGTACTTTGGTTACACAGTCACATGAGAAGTATGAGAAAGAGGCAAAGAAGGCATCAATGTCCAAGTACTACCAAAGGATAAGACAGTTCTTGAGGTAGCTCAATGGGAAGAACAAGACTCATGATATCAACATGTACATCTTGCCAGCCATCAGATTCCCTCCTGGTATAGCGAGTGGCCAAAGAAGGACATGGAGGCTGCTGATTAGAATATCTGGAAGACTATTACAATGTATGGAGGTTTCTACCCCAAGTCCAGCACCCAGAGACTGTATACCATCCAGAAAGAGAACAAGGTCTGGTGTCAGAGCCACTGTCCTGGATAAAACACACAGCATTCAGAAATCAGTAAGATGGCACCGAAATATGAGCTACTGAAATAATGTCTGAAGTACCTGCAGACATGGGAGGAAGGAGAAGCAGGAGTGCAATTGCAAGACAAGACTCTACCTGGAAATTACCATCAACAGATAGTTGAAATAACAGACTTTGGAAAAGGGGTGGATTAAAAGACAGCATTAAAGCACTGACCATAGCAGCCCAAGAACAGGCACTAAGCACCAGATCCATAAAGCAGGGGTCTACCACACTAGATAATATCCAAAGTGCAGACTGCAGAGTGGCCTCAGCAACAGTCCAATATATAGTCGCAGGCTATAAGACTCAAGCAGCAATAGATTGTATATTGAATGATACAATCAAGTAGCTGGCACAGAGTACAGGAACACCTGCACAATGTGTGAGCTAGAACCCATCCACCCCCAGTCCATATGGGAGATCCCTCAGGATGTTGTGGAGAATACAGCTAATAGCCTGTGGGATTCCCAGATCCAGATGGACTAGCCAATCAACCAGACATTGTGGTGGTAGTAGACAAAGAACAGAAAATAGCAATGGATATTCTGTGATTAGATGCTGTTTCCTATGAATGCTTGCTGCTTGTCACAATTTTTAAAGAGTTTCTAAAGTTACTTACTTTAGGTATTTATTTATATTTATTTATTTAAACTATAAAGCTCAGTCACTGAATGCAGGAGAGGGGTATGAATGAATCAGTTTGTTGAGATTGTTTTATACTGATCACAAGTCACCAAATACTTTTTAGTTTAGTACTAGACAACCTGTGCCCTATTGAGTTATTTTAGATGTATTTCCTCACGTAAACAGAAGGAAGGAAGGAAGGAAGGAAGGAAGGAAGGAAGGAAGGAAGGAAGGAAGGAAGGAAGGAAGGAAGGAAGGAAGGAAGGAAGAGCAGAGTGACTTCTGATTTCCTGCAGGCATCCCCATTAAATTTGCTTGGAGGAAACAGGAAGGAAATATTGGAAATTCCTTCCTCCCTCCCTCCCTGCCAGGTTCCCTAATTACTTGAATTGTGGGATGCTTGCAGGGAAAAAGTAAGTGGGGAACCCAGCAGAAAGTAACAAGTCCAAGGCCAGCAGCAGGTAAGTGGCTGCCTGCTGGCCTTGGAATGGGGAGGGCTATGCAGAGGTGCATGAGAAATACGCGGGGGGGGGAGGGGGGAGAGAATTGGGAGGCACAGCAGGTGCTGCATGGGTCATGGGGTTATATGAGAGGTGTTGCATAGGTTGGGGAGGTGCAAGGGAACAACATCGACTCTTGGTGCCTAGGAGTGCTTGGAGATGTGCAAGAGGTGCCATATGGGCTAGAGACTGTGTATGGGAGGGGCGGTGTGAGTTTGATGTGCAAGGGATGACATGGCCTGGGATTGTTTGCCATGCATGGGGTTCCTCCTTCCCTGTTTCTTCCTTCTCACCTTCCCTCTTTCCCCCTTCCCTTCCCAGCAGCAGGTAAGTGGCTACTGTGGGGTGGGGAAGGGAGCCAGGAATTGGGAGAGTGGCTCAGAAGCTGTCATGGAACATGGAAATACAGCAGGATGTAAGCAGCCTGAAGCAAGCACAGCTTTCTCAAATTTCACTGTTGCACTGTTTCATCCAGTTAAAGGTTGCAGAAACAGAAGTTTTAATAATATATAGATGTTAGATGTAACCAACCTGTGTGGTTAATTTGTTTGTTGTATAGTTCTGCTATACAACAAACCCTTGAAAAACAAGAGTGAGTAAATTACATTTACATTCTCATCTCAAGGTGAATCACACCAACAAAGCCTGATAGTTTTATAGTTGCCTTTAAATTACTGATGATTAGAGAACCCAGCCCACTATTTCCTCTCTAGTCTAAGATACTTTCTCCCAAAACACTCTCTTTTCAGTACCTTAAATGAAAACCCTCCATTAATTTGGGGAACCACTGTCCTGATTTGGAGATCAGAAGTGACAAAACAAAAAGCCACCATTCAAAGACATCCTAGTAATCAGTCCAAACCCAAAGATTTGTTTTTCTTGCTGGAGAACAAAGGCAAGAATGATATTTAGTAACACAATACAACCACTCCTTGTTTAGTGACTACCTCGGTTAGCGACCTTTTGCAAATATGATGGTAATAAAAATTCATATTTTTTTTTGACTAATGTGTGCATTTACAATATAATTTTGTGCACCTGACAACAAAAGCTTTCACTTGAAACAGATTAAGGTCTGGTCAGTTTCAGGCAATAAAAGAAGAGTTCTAATGAACTAATTAAGGTCACAGAGCTAAGCTTATTAACCTGTGATTAACACCTTTTATAGAAGCTTTGTGCTGCTGAGAAAACCAGCTCAGGAGGAGATAGCTTGTTTGAGCAAACACTCTGCCTTTTGAGGGGGCAAAAAAAAAGTGTTGTTAAAAAGGACGAGTCACAAGACACAGTAGGATATAAATTTATCTCAACAAGACAGCAGCAACCAATAATCTTTCAATGTTTCTTAGGCATGTGTTCACTTAGCAACCATTTCGCTTAATGGCAAAATTTCTGGATCAGGATACAGTCACTAAATGAGAGGGTGTAATAATAACTTTTAAATTGCTGACCTAAACTGCATGACTGCCTCATCTCGTTAAATTTTATCTCTAACAAAGATCCTAATCTAGTTATGTTGAAAGTCTTCTGCCAAGTCAAGCCATGTGCTTTCATAAAGAGATTAAGTGACTGGAAAACTGTGATTTACTGTTGAATCCTGTTGTGAAGCCTGACAATTTTAGAATAATGGCTGGATCATAATACTTGCCTAGTGCAGAAGTATCAGCTTTACTAGGTAGACTAGACAGGAAAATCAACCTAATAAGTCAAATCTACTTTATTGTACAACTATATTAACAAAATATTAAAAGTATGAAAGTATGATTCCCCTGCTATCACCTTCACAACTTGAAAAATTAGGGTGGATTCCTTCTGAATGTCTTGCTTCATCCATTATACAGCTGCAAGCTATACCCCCTCTTATCCCTAGGGGCATCTCTTTACCCCTTCTCCCAAGGTTATTCCCACATACCATACAAGAATAGCAATAGCACTTAGACGTATATACTGCTTCATAGTGCTTTACAGCCCTCTCTAAGTGATTTACAGAGTCAGCATATGGCCCCCCAACAATCTGGGTCCTCATTTTACCAACCTGGGAAGGATCGAAGAAGTTATAGTTAAAGACTGTTGTAGCTGGATAGTAACAGGTCTTAGCTAATAGTTAATTATTTCATAAATTTAATTAAAATGTGATCTACCCTCCTTTTCCAGATTTACAGCAAGGTTAACACATATACAATAATACTTCTCATTAGTACAAGAAAATTATTTTACATTCAGTTCAACAATATGGTAGTGATGTAACAGATAAAACTAACATGCAAAGGACTAAAAGTGCTCATTGCTGCATATCATTGGTATTTTATAAACTTACAACTATAAAATGACAAATGTAAATATCTTCTCTCCAGTGTTAATATTCTAGAATATTTCTTTAGTAACCTTGCCCATTTATGCACTGCATAAAAGATTAGGCAATTAAATGGAAGGAAAAACTCAGTGCACTGAACACAGAAATCCATTCAATGGGATATATTTGATTCCTGCCTTCTCTTCTTCAGGAAAAACTACTTGGGGAGCCAATGATGTTGAAATGCAGTACCATAAACATTGTTAAAAACCATGGCAATACAATATGTAGCACATAGAAGAGAAGGAGACATTTCCCACAGCAGCTTCTAATAGTTCCCTGTTGCTTTTATTTCCTCTAGAGAATATAATTATATTAAATAAAATATATAAAAAGCATATATAGTTTTGACAGCATAAAATGCAGAACTTTAACAAACTAAAGATCTATTTCAAGAATCAAGCATATGCATTGCAGGATCACAATACCCATTACATATTTGGGCAGAACCTCTAATGGGAACAATGGGATTTAGTGAAAACAAAACCAAATATGTTGGTTCCATTGAAAATTGGAATGGTATAACAATAAATTTAAGCATTTAAGCATTTCCTACAGCCATTAAATAACAGAAATTTGGAGTATAGGTAATTATACTGCAACACAACATATATGGTGGCTTTAGGATCCCTAATATGGCACAGATGGGCACTATTAAGTCCAAGATACTTGCTTTGGTACCTACCAGGCTCCAGATCCCATTTTTTAGAATTTTTGTTTTTTAAATGGAACCTGGCATGTTGCAAAGCAAAGTTTCAACATCTAGCATCATATTTATCTTCAATAATGCTTCTATGCCCCAAATGGGATCCATCAGCTTTCTTAGCCAATAAAAATGATGGGCAGTTGATCCCATTGCATTGTTTAGCACTATGCTCATCTGCCAGGTTAAAGTTAAGTGGGAGATATTATTCTGTGTGAGTTATAAACTAGGGGAATATCACGTAGAACTCTAGTGAGTTAGCATTTTGTTAAATGTACTGTATTCTCCTGCTATTTTCTGAATAAACAAAGCCCACAGTAGCCATTTTAAGAGCATTCGTGTTCCCAAAATTCCAAATGTACCTAATAGCAGAAAACAGCTGAGGACCCCTCACGCTGAGAAGTTTTATTGTAAATGCCTAAATTCATTTAATCCCCTACAGTATTCCAACACAGCTGCAAAAAAAGAAAGGTATAAATGGAACCTTCCGCAAATTTAAAATATCTAAGGGCCATATAAATGGTTGTTATCCTAACTACTAGATCCATTTTTACATCAGTTTAAATTCCTACTTCCAAGGATAAATCCTAATCAATATGAGTAAATGTATGCAGGTGATTTATGCAAGAGGGTTTACTGTAGGGATATAATGCCCTCTGCTGCTACAAATACTGCTACAGCACAAGGAAAAATGGAGATGTAACTTCCTTTAAAAAAAAAAAAATCCTTGGTTGACAAGCAGACAACTAAGCTATAGGATGAAAATATTATATTGGTATATTAAAAAAAATAAACTCAAAATATTTAGAACTTCGATAGAAGAGAAGCTGTGTCCTAAGTTTGTTCATTGCCACCCCTCATGATTTCATTCCATTTCTGGAATGCCAGATTTAAATCACCTTGCTAGATTTATAATAAATGAGCTTTTTGTCAGCTTCATTGAAAATTCATATTAAACTTATTTATCTAATGATCCAATATTAATCCATATAAGGAACACTATAGCATAAAATACCAAGCTGAGTTTCTGAAAGTCAACTGTTTAGGTACCTCAATACAAACTGGCCTTATGTCTTGTGGTAAGCTTGTCTGGCTGCCTACTTTGAACAGGATTCTGGAACGGAGCTTCTGTTCTCACCCAGCATAGCTCTTCTAACATCTTGGTTATAAGATGTTAAGAAGCCACATAGAAAAAGTTTTCCTGAAGCTCTTTGCAACAGTCATTCATCTTTTCTTATATTGTACAGTTTTTCAATCACATAGGACAGTGACAGCTCTGCAAATGATCAAAAATCTACCCAACTAGAATGGATCCCACTATCACCAGTGACACGAAAGAGTCATAGCAGGCATATAGGGGATCGTTTGCAGATTAATGTGAAAATAATTCCATCATACACAAAAAAAAACCCACCATAAAAATACCATCCATCAGACTGAAGAAACCTACATTTTTCTTCATTTCAACAGTTTAACTACTACTATTGTATTTATTTTCTTTTCCCACAAAGAAAATGATTGTCCATGCAACTGGGGCGAGAGGGAGAGAAGTCTTCAAACTGGTCTGCCTGCCAGAAAGCCTGATTACTATAGCGGATAAGTAAAAAAAAAGAAAGAAAGACATTTTATAAATTGTTAAAGATTTGTTTGAAAAAGGCTTGCTTGAAGCACAAACAAAATTCTTTCAGCGTTTCTCAGAAACATCTGATGAGCTTTTTCATATTATGTGTGTCCCCTAAAGTTAGAGTGAATTAATGGCACTTTTCTTAAAGAATGTACCTTGCTTATCCCCTCCTGTTTAAAATGCAGAAAAAGCCAAATAATGTGTGAGATACAGTAAAAAGCACATAAATGAGTAACTGTCAAACAGACAGAGCTATTAAAATAATAAATCTTGCATATCCAACTGTGACACATTATACTATATACCAAACCTTTTAAATGCTTGAAATAAAAGACAAAATGTAATGAAATCTCAAACTGTTTAATGAATACAACTGATGAAAACCTTACATACGGCACACCAAAATGAACTTGACTGCAAAGATAAAAAACATCATTCAAACATCCGCAGACTAGTCGTAATAGCTCAGCATTCTGTTCCACGAATTGGCAGCTTCTGTGCTTACAAAATGCTCCTTCATCCAAAGAGCTTGTACATTATTTTCAATGAACTAAATCACATTCTGTAAACACAGATTATCTCCTTCTGAAAGTAACAGGACTCTTCATGAGTGTAAAAGCACATGCAGGCTAGGATTAATGTTTCTAATCTGCTTTACAATGCACGTATTTTTAAACAGACTGATTAAAATAAAGGGGTGGAGTAGCTAGGAAAAGCACCTACTTTTGATGTGCGTTGAAGTTGATCTCCTACATATGTTTTACGGAACTGATCCAAAAACCAGAGTATTGCAAGTTCTACTTTCTCATTGCTAGAACGTGGTAACTGGGCATCCATCAAGGAAATCAGTTGAAAGACTCTGAAATGAAAAATTATGTTTACCCTTGATACGCAAACAAAAAACCAAACAAAACTGCTGACATTTCACTGAACATTAAATGACATCTTTGTGCACTCTACCAAAAGTAATCCATCCATCCATCCAATTTATACAGCCTAGTTCCTCTTAAGGAAAAAGACTTGGTGATTGCACAATTAAATTCTGATTATCAAGGAGCATAAATTCTCTGAATTTACCACAGCATTTATACAATATTATTTAGCTTTTGCCTAATCCACAGAAGAGCCAACTCCAGGTACAATCCTGAATTGGGTTCCAGAAACTTATAGGTTAGGAAACAGTAGAGAGCTAAATACTAGAGTAGATACTCATGAATCTATGCCAGCCCTTGCACTTCAACAAGTGAAAGCTGTAAACATTCCTTTATGGATTACAGGTAATCCTCCTTTAACAACTACTCTTACAGTGACTGTTCGCACTTACAAAGGTAATGAAAAATTACTTTTATGACCAATCCTTGCATGTACAATCTTACATGTCTATAAAGCAAAGGAAAGGTGAAGAAAGATCATGAGCACAATCACGGTTTCACTTAGCAACCAAGTTGCTGTGTTCGCTAAATGAGGACTACCCGTATAATCATTTACTTAAAGCAACTTTGAATCACCTCGCCAATACCATACAATGATGGACAGTTTTTAAAAGAATTAATTCATGAAGAACACATACAATGTTCAGTACCTCCCTTGTAGAATGATGGGAGCAAACAAAGCCTTTTATATCATGTGCTCTGCTGGTTTCTCAATGTGGCCATTGTTACCAATATAGATGCATCAAGGAAAATCTTAAACTGAATCTCAATTCAGTGTGCTCAATAATGAACTCAGCTTCTCTTCCAGATGATCTTAAGCAATGTAATGTTTGAAAATCCATTCTCTGCAGGGTCTGTATTGGGGCTCATTAGCAAAATTTCTTATTTCACAAAAATAATGTTTAAAAGCTGTTTAGCCATCCTATAAATACGATTTTATTCAAATATGTTTTATTCTTGTGACATATAGTTCTATTCTGTTAATACATACCGACAGGATAATTCACCATCCATTGCATCATGTTCATCTGTACTGGTATAAGTTAATCTTCCTCCTACAACAGTCCCAACAAGGTAGACAAGCCATGCCAAACGTCCTGGAATCCAGGGAGAATGAAAAAGAAAATAAATTTTCCATAAAATTTTGCTGCGGATTCCCATAAAATATTTGCTGTGAATTCTAATGCTTACTAGGAAATTATGGAAATAAGAAGAAAAGCAGGTAATTTTCTAATGATACTCATGGCAAACAAGGATGGGCTAGTTTTGACATTTATTGATCAAAATATTAATATTCTCAGTTTATGTTACACTGAACTATTAAAATCAACATTGCTAACCATTTCTATCTACCAAGTTTCTGATCTTTCTCATATTCTTTAGATGAGATTTTAATTCCATGGTTGTGATTTTATTTGTTAAAAACTGCTGCTAAGTATTACATACTTTAGTTTCACTACTGATCTTATTCAACAAATTTTAAAACCTGCTGCTGTTTCTGGCAATTTCTTTTCCAGATTTCGCCTTCAAAAAGAACATTTACTAGACAGGATATAAAAAGCATACTGGATTTTTCTTTTCAGGACTCTATTTTCCTCATACTTAATTTGTGATCAAAATTCCAATACATATGTCTAGCTTTACTTACTGCAATTCACTTGCTTTTACTGCATTATAGATCTCTTGATAAATGCTGAAAAGAACATTCATATTCATTTTACACTAATGATTTACCCATTAGCCTTTAACATGTTACAAATATCCAATCACAGGCAGCAACAGGAACCAATGCTTCAATTAAAATAACAAATGTTGCAACCCAGTCATTACACAAACTACAAGCATGTGGTATCACACACATACAAACAGGGTAGATTTTGTTGCAGTTTTCATCATTCGCTCCCTTGACTCTTTCCCCACATGGACATCTCTGCTTGCAACCAGAGGTGGGCTGCTGCTGGTTTGGACCGATTCAGGCGAATCGGTAGTTGTGACCTGCGGGTGGGCCTGGCCACCCGCCCTGGCGCTATCCCATCCTATATCGCCATGTTTTTGAAACCGTGCGCAAGCGCGGAAGGTGCATGCTCACATTTTCAGTGCTGGTCGAACCGGTTGTTACAACCGGCAGCAGCCCACCACTAGTTGCAACCTAATATTTAAAAAATCACCTCTGCAGAAAAGACCACTCTTCAGTTGAAAGCTTGTGTAAGGATGAGTTCAGCAACTATATCTACTGACCTGATTCAAAGCTTCTTAAACTGTGGATTAGAGGGGATTCACTAATTTTTAAATAAATGCCTAGTCATGATGTTCTGCATATTAGTAAGCTTACAAATTTGTTCTTTGCTTGCTTTCTTTTCTCATCAAAGGCACAAGAGTTCTATATACTACCAACAATACTGCATTATTTGAATTATTACTTATGGTACAGAATGTTATTTTGACATGGCCTTTAATTATATTTATCTATTTTTAAAATAATTAATTTTTTTCATTAAAACCATTATTTTTTTTAAATGAATAAAATTTTATAATTTGCATTAAGATATAAAATTCTGTGGACAGGGTTTTTAATGGAATTAAATGAACACAACTCTCCACAACTTTCATTTCTGCAAAGTGTAACTTATTTTGGAGTGTATCTAAAAGTATACAAGTCAAGAACTTCAGTATTTTTATTAATTTATTTTAAATTTCTAGCCTTTCACAATGGGTGATGTAAGAAAAGCTAAAATTGACTAATCTACCAATAGTGGTAAGAAGATCTAAAATAAGGAAACATTTTCTCTTTCTCATTTATACAGCTGCCCATCTCATCAAAAGCGACTCTAGGTGTCTGTAACTATGGAACTTTTATATCTATTGGTTTTACAGGTATCTTTTACTTTTTCAAGTGAAGAAAAATGGCTTCAATTGTCTGAAAACACACCTGTCGGTTGAGAATATAAAGGCAAGCAAAATAAATTGACATCTAGAAACAACTCATGCAAAACACTTGCAGGGTTCTATCATTTGATTTACAAATTAAAATTTAGTTATTAAAAGAAAGTGATGTATTTATTCCTTGTCCATTCCTAATACTAGTGAAATCATTTATTTTACTTTAAATCAGAGTTCCCCAACGTTTCTGGCTTTGGGGACCAGTGAGGGGGGGAAGGGAAAGGAGAAGGTTCTACGCGAGTGGCCGGAAAGCATGCACAGCTCCATTTGCATGTGTGGCATACAAAATAGAAATGGAGCATGCTCGTGCAAGTGGGGATGCGCGTTATGAGCTGGCTGTTTCACGGCCTGATTGCAATCCCCTCATAGCCCACTAGTGGGTTGCAGCCCAAGGTTGGGGACCCCTGCTTTAAGTGTCCCAGAAATTCATTTATCATTTTAAGGCAGGGATGCCAAACACAATTTCATTGAGGACCACATCAGGGTTGTGTTTGATATGGGGGAGCTGGGGGGGCATGGCCAGCATGACATCACGTGTCGGTAGGGGCACCTTTGTTGGCCTGAGTGGTCTGCCAGTGAAAACGGGCTCCTGAGCTCTGTTTTCAGCTATGACGGCCTCCTGCAACCCTCTGCCAATGCAAACAGAGCTTGGAGGGGCACACAAGACCCTCACAAGCTCCGTTTTTGCTGGCAAAGGCACTGCGAGCCAGTCCTTCACTATTTCCAGGACAGCCCCACAGGCCAGATCTAAGCACCCTGCAGGCCGGATCTAGCCCCTGGGCCTTGAGTTTGACACCCGTTTTAAGAGGTCACAGTATTAAAAAGTTGAGAGCACCATCACCAGAATGGGGTATTTCAAATGGTGACTTGAAAAGATTACAAAATTATTTATAATAGTTTGTACAGATATAAAATAGAAAGTGGAGGAGAATCAGTGACAGTTAACTGTTCAACATTGCTGAGGACATAACCCTGTTTTCCATTTCTCAGCCTATTGTAACCTGGCAAAGATAGATTACAGCACAACTTTACTATCTGCAGTAAGATATTTATTCTTTGAGGTAAACAGAAGTCTTATTTTTTGTACAGTACTACAATTTGGGGGCCCTTCCATATAATTTGGACTATGTCTCCCATATTCTCATGCTAATACACTGTGGGGACGATGAGAATTGAAATCCCAAACCCAATTGTTCTGTCCCCTCCCACGAGCGACCTTGCAGAAGCTCAAATAGCCCGGCAGTAACAAACGCAGGCTAGAGAGATTGAAGCTGGCCCTTTAATAAACAGTTCTCTTTCAAAAGTAAATCAGTTCAGTAGTTACCGGCAATGTTCCAAAGATATATCAGTTCAGTAATTACCAGTCAATGTTCCAGAGGTCTTGGCCAGCAGGCTAATGCAGGAATGCAGACTCCTTTTCAAAACTCAAAACTAGCAGTTCTAAACTCCACTGCATCCAAAATGCCAACAAATTGTTCACCACGCCTTTCTGGCCCAGCCACACCCCTTTTATACTTTGTAGGGTGTGGCCCTACGTCTCCTGACCACACCTCTTGGGACGTGGCAATAACTGTTCTCTACGACGTCTCCTACGTCTCTCTCTTGCATCCAATAGGGGCTCCCTCTCCTCGTTACCGGCCTCTGTTTCCTCCTCAATTTGGCTGGGGTCAGTTCTTGCTGACTCACCAGTGAAGACGGCCCCTCCGACACATAGCTTGTGCCAGCTTCCTCCATATCATCCTCCGACTCAGCATGCGAAAATAAATCAGCCTCCGGGACCGGAGTCACACCACCAATTGGCACAACTATGCTTGATGAGTGGAATATTGAATTTAGTACTACCTCTTGACTGGGATTCAGAACATACCAGTTAAGACAGTGATGGTGAACCTATGATACGCATGTCACAGGTGATACACTATATCATTTTTGGTGACATGCTAAACCTCCAGAAGTTGCCCAGCAGGGCTTTGCTCTTGCGCAGCTTCTGAGGCATCTGAAAATAACACAAGCATTCTCATGCAATTTTCTGAGGCTTCTGAAGAGACCTCACTAGGGCCCTCTTGGACAACTTCCGGAGGGTCTGTAGAAGCCCCAGGACCTTCCGCGAATCAAGAGGGCAATGCTCTTGTGCAGCCTCTGAGACATCCAAAATTTGTGTGAATCCTGTTATGCAACTTGCAAAGGCTTCTGGAGAATCCAGAGGAAAGAAGCCAAGAGGAGAGTCTGTAGAAGAGGTTGAGAGTGCCTCTTTTGTCTGGTGTCTGTGTGAGTATGTCTCTGTGTGTGAGAGACATGCCAATAGTCAAGATAGCATTTTCTGAATTTTTGACACATTGAGTACAAAAGGTTCACCATCACTGAATTAAAAGACAGGTTATTATAATCTGCTGGCTCCTAAACTCTTGAATCACTTGCCTAAATTAAAGAAGTCCGTATTCCCATAATGATTTTGAAAGACATTGGATGATTTCAACAACTGACTAGTTTTAGTTTTAAATTTTCTGCAATTATTGCTGCTTTATTATTAACCACTGAGCTACTGACAAAAGCCTAGAAATATTTTAAACAAAGTAAAATAAAATATTCAGAATTCAGCATTTTTAAGATCTATGTATCTAATATGACAAACAATAATATAAAATTTGGCATTTTCTTTATTGACAACAGTCAAATGATATTAGATGCTTAGAAACTCCGTATTTCACCAGTAACAATTCCAGAATTTCACCATATATGAATGTATGAATACTGTAAGACTGAAATTGAGAAAGCCATAACATGGATTGATAACCACCTCAAAATGTAACATTAAACTCAAAAGTACTTCTGTCAGCACAAAGAGTATTTCACTAATAACCTTGAGTTGGTCCCTGTACACAGAAAATAAAATTCATTTTCCTTCGCATTTGTGCTTACTTCCTTGCTCAAAACATTCAGTATTGCTCTTTTCCAGCTGCTAAAGGAGAATATTTTTTCTTTACCAAAATAATTATTGCAGTAATAATCTGTAATTATGTTTTATAACAGCAATAATCCCAAAGAAATCAGTCATTACCATAGATCACAAGTAATCGTTAACTACTGTTAATGACCCATTTCTTGGGGATTATTGTTTTAGCAAACCATGACTGCATCACAATCGATACAAAGAGCAAGACAATATAATAAAATGAGGTCTTAATATTATATTAACTTATTTTGGAACATTAAAAGCCATTAAACATCTAAATTAAAGTGTGCATAACTAGGGGAGGTAACATTTATTGTTCTGGGCTAGCAGAAATGTTTAGTCCACAGAAAAGAAACTGAATATTACATAAACACTAGCAGAAATATAAACCAATGTCAAAATTATTTCTAATAGTAATTCAAAATCACTGACTTTTTTCTGAAAAAAAGAAAAAGCTAGGCTTTGGCCACACAATTTCTGGGCTTAAGATATTCAGAATCTTTAATTTATTTAAAGAACTAAATGAATATCATCCTGGATAGATGTGTCTTCATTTTAATTATCATCATAATCCTTTCTATATTGCTTTATGAATGTTAAAATGACTCTGCGTGCATTATCTCAAAATTCCTTACAACTCTGTAAATTAGGTTATTTTTATTACCATCATAATGTACACCAAGGAGGGATGGGGAGGCCAAGGCAATAGTTTTCAAATGAGTCCCTAATAAAGGTACTAATGCATGTTTACATAACAGCACTATTTCTGAGTAACAAAAAAGAGCACTCACTAAGAGAAAATATATCTTCCTTTCTTCCATTGTAGCTTGAATAATATAAGGGTGTTTCTGTTAGTTTAAGGCTCTCTCTTATCATCAGGTCTGCCCTGGCCAGCCTGGGATGAAAAAGTCTTTACCCGTTATATGTTGATGCCACTTTTGTTGTCATTGTTAAAATATCACTTTTCCCCTTATATTATTGTAAAATGGAAAACTGTTAAATCTAAAACATTTTTCACACTAAAATTAATTTTATACTAAAATTAATTTTATACTATGTTAAGCCTATGTTCACTATATTCACTCTAGGGAATGCTGTATGAGCATGAATGCAGTGACAGTTGATAATCTAAATGAGGGCTGTCAAACTCGTGGCCCGCAGGCTGGATGTGTCATGCATTGGCCACGCCTACGCTCGGTTTAGCAAAGGGAGGGAAAGTCGCAATACGTCACATGACGATGCCATATGCGAGTTTGACACCCCTGATCTAAATCTTCCCTTACTAAAAAGTGTTATATGAAAGCCTCAACTGACCAAACTGACCAATGGAAATGGAACCAATCAAGTTAATTTGATTGTGTTGCTGCTGGTGGAGGTAGTGGTGGAGAGGGTTTGGGGATTTTATTATTTTTAATGTTGTAAAGCCCAAATGATTTGCAGTGAATTTTAGAAAAACTGTATGATACAATGAGGACAAGGATCAGAAAATAAATGTATCAAAAATAGTTGTGTATGACAAGGAAAATGGTGTGACTGCAAGTTATTTATTTATTTGTTTGTTAAATATGCTGCTTATCTCACTGTGGGGCTACTCAAGGTAGTTTACAATATCCAAGTTAAAATATTTACTAAAGATGGGAAAACTAATCAACAAATGTTAGGCCCTATAAATCCTAATGGAATGGTAATGTATAGCATGTGACCTATTGCAAGAAATAAAACGAAGAAAAATGGCTGTGTTTTAGTGTTATTCTGTTTATACTGTTATATGAAATAATTAGATTATGTCAGTAGAAATATAAAAGTAGGCTGAATTGGGGTACTTTTGTACAATAAAAAGGGGACAGGATACTCATATATGATAAATCAAGAGATAGGTTCATCAATGAATGTGAGATGATCTATAAACAGACTGAACACCAGTGTTCACCACCACGAAAGATGTATATTAAGATAATCTGGTTACATTCAGAGGATAATGAGTATGAATCACAAAAGGTGCTGATTGCAGCAGTTGTCAGTTCATGGAACAGGCTGCCATATCATGTGCCTTCAGTAGAGATTTGCAGACAAAGGGTGAACGGTAATCTGTTAGAGATACTGTAATGGGTCTTGCAGTGAGCAAAGATTTGGACCAGATGACCTCCAACCCATCTTTCAATAATTCTATGAATATATGAAGAAGAATGAAGGGTCAAGAGGAAAAGAAAGGCTAAGAAAGTTGAGTTCAGTTAAAGATATACTGAACAACAATTTTAAAAACAAAAGGCAACATACTAAGCACTGTCTGGCATGGTGGAAGCCAATAAAAATGAAAAAATATGTATACCAGCTCTGGTTTAACCATTAAGCAAAATAATTATGTGCTCAGGGCACCACAGGAAGGGGAACACCACAGAGTTTTTTTCGTCTAGCTATAATGCCCTTAACTCTTTCACTACCACATTCAACTTTAGCTTTCAATAAATTTTCGTAATTTCGTATTTTCCTCATGTAACAATTTCATTTAAAAGTGCATTGAAAGTGTTAACATTTTTCCCTTTTTTCTATTGCTCTAGTTATAATGAATAATTATAATTTGCTTATTTTACTTATTGCTATTTTGTGTTAAATACATTTTTTTAAAAAACACACAGATTCTATTTAACACAGTGGTGAAGTCTGACCCGGGGAAATGACCTGAAAGAAAACTGAAGTTTAAATTTCTTATTTCACGTTCGGCACTTGAGTCTTAATGTCTAAGCAATGGAAGGGCCGAGGGGCATCGTAGTTGTGCTGTGGTAATTCTTACATGAAAAATCATGACTAGTTTTTAAAAAGCTACTTTGTAGTTGTAATGCTTCAGTGAAATGGGGAGGAATCAATTCTTTCTTTCTCCTATAGCCTCCTGACCCATAATTTTGTCCTAGAAGTCTGGAAGATCCCCTCAGGCAGGGGTGAGAAAGAAGATAGAAAAACTTCAACTGTTTGTATATCTCTATACAATATTGGATGTTTTTGGGGGAATATTATTTCTTCTTGCACTAAAAACTGATTAAAAAATAAATAAATAAGTGAGCCAAACGTATATGGCAGACATGTGCACAATAAAAATAAAAAATACCTTAATAGTTTTTGTGAAATGTTCCCCATCAGAAACAAACAGCGCAAATAATAATTAATGGTAGTTTAACAGACACTTTTAATATAGAAAAAGGAACAAGACAAGGATGCCCTTTGTCTCCATTATTGTTTATTTTGACTTTGGAATTTTTGTTAAGATACGTGGGTCAGACAAAATAAGTGGAATTAAGATTAGGCAGTATGACTATAGATTACGAGCATTCGCAGACGACTTGGTTGTTACTTTAACCCAACCATTACAGTCGGTTGTAGATCTAATGGATATAATTAATCAATATGGACAAGTATCTGAATTTAAAATAAATGCAGGGAAAACGAAGATAATAACTAAAAATATGACTATAAATCAAAAAGAAGAATTAGAAAGACTAACAGGATTTGAAATTGTAAAAAAAGTTAAGTATTTAGGGGTCTATATTATGACATCAAATGCAAAATTATTTAAGTATAATTATGATCCACTGTGGCAAAAAATACAGAGAGAGATGGAAAACTGGAAAAAATTACAATTATCCTTGCTAGGAAGAATAGCAGCAGTAAAAATGAATGTTTTGCCTAAGTTTTTGTTTCTTTTTCAAATGATACCAATACTTAAAAAAGATGAAAATTTGAAGATATGGCAGAAGGGTATTAATAATTTTGTTTGGGCAGGGAAGAGACCGAAAATAAAACAAAAAATAATGCAGGATACATGCAAAAGAGGTCTCAAAATGCCTAACTTAAGACTTTATTATGAGGCAGCTGTTCTATCAGCAATGAGTGATTGGATGAATTTAACAGAAGAAAGAATATTGAATATTGAGGGATATGATTTGGTTTACGGGTGGCATGATTATTTATTATATGATAAGAAAGTGGACAAGACTTTTAAAAGTCATATATTAAGGAATGCTCTATTGCGTGTCTGGAAAAAGTAAAAGTATAAACTAAACGAGAAGTTACCATTGTGGGCAATACCCAGAGAATATAATAGAGAATATAAGTGTAGAGCAAAGGCAGGATGTAATTAAATTGTTGTAATGATTGTTAAAACTTTTTAAATAAAAAATAAAATAAAAATAAAAAATAATAATATATACTAACCTTCTTGAATTGAGATTGCCAGAGTATTTCTACTAGATGACTGCAACAACTTCTGATAGTTTTGTGCATTTTGGTCAAACAACTGTACAAGAAGAGCACAAGTCTTTTCGTATTCACATCTACTAACTGTACATAGCTGTTCTAATTGCTGAAATACTGTGGCTGTATCATCCAAGGGATCATCCAAACCTTCCCTAAAATCCATATAAAAATTATAACGGACAATGTAAAAATCACTGGACAGTTTGAAATGACATTACAGTCGTTATCCACAAACTTATAGGTGAAATCAATATAAACCTTATCAGAAGGAGGTGCTTTTTAAAGGATGAAAGCTGGATGATTAATTCAACAATGATGAATTTGATGGAGGTTTTTTATAATGAAACCTAAGAAGACTTACATTGAAACAAACTGATTTCAGAAGCACACTTTTTTATTTCAGGAACAAAATTAATGCAGTTACCCGAATTAAAAATAGATATCAGGAAAGAAAGACTTTGTGCAACAGAGCTAGCTAAAGTTATGGAGAACTGTACTCTTGATTACCTTATAACCATGGAAACAGATTCCAGTCTAGAAGTAATGTATGCCTTCGTGATTTCAGGTGCATAGGTATCTAAGAGATGGGGTTCTGATGATTTCACAAAAGGAACTGAGGCAACCATTCTTTGCCAAAGGGTTAGCAAGTAATGAACGCTGTTTGGTGCAAATTCCCAGTGCTATAAAGAAAAGAAATGAGTTTTTCATTAGAGTAAGTTTCAATCCAATGCAAGCAATCACAAATGTTATTTGCAATTTTTTCTTCACATCTTGGTAAGAAAACCCATGATTATGTATTGTAAAAAAACAGATGGAGCCCTAAATTGACAATCTTAGAATATTCTTGGCAGATAAAAGGTAAAATAATCAGTCACCAAGCTCTATACACTCCCCTTTAAAATAATCAAATCAATCACATTCCAAAACATTCTATTATTATCTTACCTGTAAACTAGTAATAGTGAAACTTGCTATCAGTCTAATAACTTCTGGATAATCTTTCACAACTACTAATTCTCCAAGTTGATAATTGGTTTTCAATCGAGCCAAAAATCGACAGAATTCATGATAGTTACCAGGATCCGATAAGCCCTAAATTATTAAAAATAAAATAGGCATTCATTTTGAGAGTTATAGAGAGAAATAATTAATAAGTCTACACAAAAAGAAGATACAGTCCATCCCCAAATCAAAAATTAATTATTAATCTTATTGTATATGCCACAAATATTCAAAGAAATAATTGTGAAACAAACTATTTTGTGAAGTCAGACAACTAGGAATTATCTGCATGACCGAAATTTGTTGGTGGGACTAGGAGCTGTGATTCCTCATAGAATATCATAATAGGCTTCTGCAGTGCACTGGAGGAAAATCAGCAGTATGTTAAGAATGCAACATAATTTATTGTCACTGCAGAGGCACAGAGGAGGAGTAAAATACATATGGGGTGATCAAGAATAAGGCAATAAATGCAGCAGCCAGGCATCTTTCTAAATATATGAAATAGCTAATATCTGTGTATGCAGAAATCTTGTACATCAAATAAGAGTGATAAACGCCTTTTATGTTACAAATGCTTTATTATACACCCCCATTCCCCACAAACTATTCAATAAGATCTTCAATAAGCATTGCTATTTTAATACAATTGCTCAATCACTTTTTATGAAAGGTTGGTTGTATATATTTAATAAATAACAATAAAATAAAATATCCCATAGGATGGAATAAGCATAAGAT
The DNA here is from genome assembly GCF_059756535.1 of Pantherophis guttatus. Classification (NCBI taxonomy): domain Eukaryota; kingdom Metazoa; phylum Chordata; class Lepidosauria; order Squamata; family Colubridae; genus Pantherophis; species Pantherophis guttatus. The sequence continues at coordinate 201,498,463 of NC_142063.1, read as the reverse complement.
TTAAACTTGGCTCCTTATTATTATTTGCTCTTAGGAACCAGGCTACAGGAGCTAGGATTACAGCGTAAACTTACTTGGGAAAAAGAAAGTTAAGTTGTTTTACTCTTTTATGAACTAAAGCAAGGGTGTCAAACTCACATTGTCACGGCAACATGAAATTGGACATTTGAAATATAAAAATTCTTGCTTGAGTGGATTCATTCCGAACTAATCTGACTAAAATAAGACAATTTTCTGAACTATTAAACCAGGGTTGAACAAAATCTAGATAGAATTCTCATTCAGACACAGATAGCACTAACTCAAAAATATGAGGCAGATCAGATAATGTAAGACACAGTTGAAAACTGGCATATTTCCCACACTATCATTTCAAATGCCTCAAGTAAATTCTTCCATTGGCTAATTTAACTATTTTACTAAATATCAATCTTAATATTTACAATAAAGATATCCTAAGAAAAAATGGAACAAATATAATTGGAATCTATGAGGAAATTAGGGGGGGGGGGAATTACCTGAGGATTTTCAAGTATTCTTTTTACTCCTTTGATTAGATTACCAAGATACTTGGCACGTTCTGGATTGCTAAATAGGGATCGCCTTGTAGAAGCAAACTGAACTAAACAGGAAAGTGCCTAAAAGGGAAATAATGATTTAAGAAATGTATTAAGTGGGACATAAATATTGTTTTTTGAAGCAAGCAAGGACTTCGCTGCTATTTTGCTTCATTTGTATTTACTTTAAAACACTTTAAAAGTTGACCCGCAGCTACAGTCATACTATATACATATTTAAAATATAGAAATTGCCCTCAATTTGTATTTACCATTGTGAAAAAAAATCTAGTAAGGCGAATTAAAATACAGTAATGTGTGTAATATCTCCAAGGTGCCCACAACTGAAAAATAGATATCTACATTTTTGTATAAATCAGGTGGTACACAAGACAATAATGGTGTTTTGATTGTAATAGCTATGTGAATGCCAACCAGTTACAATGCAACATCTGACCTGCAATGCAACATCTGCAACTATGATAATACATGGCCAAAACAGAGCACAGAAGTAGGCACAGTACATAATAGAAGGAAGGAAGAATAGCTAGCCCATCAACCATTCTAGAATGTGTATAACTATTTGTGCTAATGTTGCCTGAAAGTACATACAGAATGCAGTCTCTGAAAATTCAATAATTAAAATGAGTGGATGGTCTTGAGAAACAATCCACTCCTGTTATAAATATTTCAGATTTATTTCACAATAGATACCCAACCAATCTATTGGCCAAAAATAGACAAGTGTAAACAAATTATGCACTATCATAAAGACAATTTACATAATAAAATCTGAACTACATCACTCTGCCCCAACTTTTCAAACTATGAAAAGGAAGGAAGGAAATTTATAACAAATCAAGTACCAGACTTTATTTAGTCATAGGCCAAAATTCTACCAAAACCTCAACCAATAACCATGTAACAAACTGAAATATTAAAAGAGAAAAATATAATTAATTGCTTTCTGAACAATCTATTAGAACTTAATTATACTCTGAGTTTCTTTACAGGGATCATGACTGAATAGATTTTTGCTACCATTTTTGAGATTTCTAAGGACTGAATAAGCTAATAGAAAGAAATGTATTCTCTTCTGTAGTACATTTAAAATGCAGCATTCCTCTTAAGGACTCACTCTGAATTACTTTTGCTTTAATTTGTACACCATTAAATATTAGGCTCAGCACCTCAGACCTAAGAAACATAATTACAGTAGGAATGTAATTATTTTCAAGATGATTAACAAAAATAATTACATTGGAAGTATTTTTGCGCATGAGAGAAATGGTTTTTTTCTTACTCTTTCCAGCTATTAGAAGATTAAAATATGATTCCTAAGTATTTGGGTTTCTTAAACTTCGCTCAGATTTCTGTTGATTTTCTGCTTATGGAGGACAATAACACATTGTTTTATTAACACAATCTCTTTGTTTTTTAATTTTTAATTTTTTTCTTCTCTACAATAAGCTTCTAAGGCTCATAAACTCATCGTTCTGTGTCAGGGAGAGGAGAAAGCAAAATAGACATTGTTTATTTGCTAGAATGGGAGATAAAATTCACTTTTTGTTAGGGATTGAATTAGGGAGTTGACATAAAGATTAAGTAGAAAATGGACCAAAATACAACCTTATTTTAAAATCCTATTGTAAAATGAGAATTGGGGCTGAAAAGTCTTTTTACTCCTTTGATTTGATGCTATAGATTCTGCACGTGTGTGTTCTTGTTGGACATCATGATCAGTAAGAATGCAATCTACAACATTTACTACTTAATTTGTGGTGGTTGTATTTTTATTATTAGGGATGGGGATGAGTCTGGGATATTTCCTGTTCATGTTAAAATTAACATGTTTGTGATAGGAGAAGAGACCACATTTATGATTGTTGCAGTATCCCATGGTCATGTGATCAAAATTCAGACACTTGGCATTTATGATGGTTGCAGTGTCCTGGGGTCACATGATTTCCTTTTGTGACCTGACAAGCAAAGCCAATGGGGAAGCCAGATTCACTTAACAACCCTGTTACTAACTAAACAACTGCAGTGTTTCACTTAACAGCAGTGGCAAGAAAGATCGTAAAATGGGGCAAAATTCACTTAACATATGTCTCACTTAACAACTTAACTTAACAACAACAACTTAAAATTTGGGCTCAATTGTGGTTGTAAGTTGAGAACTATCTGTATATAATTGCAATAGTAACAGTGACCATACAGTACATACTTTTCTAAATGTGCTGATGAGTTACTGCTTATGGAGCACAGATGCCACCGCAGCAGCCATCTCCTCAAGCCAGAAAATAGGACTGCCCAATATTAAATGTCCTACTGACCTTATCTGCAATAATATACTTCCCAGGTTGAACTAAGGATTCCATTGCAAAGCATAAAGATAATAAAATTGCAGGACACATACAGTAACAAGACTTTTTAGTTGGTCAAATTTATCAAACACATACATCTTTAAAGAAAGTTTCCTACTAAATAAAAAAGACTAAAGATGGTTTATACTTACTAACTGTGACAGCATTGAAGGGAGGGAATGATACAGGTCAAAAAAGAGATCCAAAGTCTCTGGTTCCAGGAAAACTGAGAACAAAAGGGAAAATAAATAGGTGGTTTATCTTTTCTAGTTTATGCCTCTCTCAAAAACACAGTTATACATTTAAAATAATAAATGCATGTGTCAAATAGTTTCAAATGGCTCTTTTTTTATATAATGCAAAATAGGTGGGTTAGGGGAGAAGGTACGCTTCATGTATTTATACGTTGATATTTTCATCCTCTCTCCACCCTTAATTGCCTCTTATTCATGCAATTGTGGCATTTGTTTTCTGACAATCATTGCACAATTAAGGAGCAAGCACTAGATTTACTCCAAGTGGACTGTAAATAAAAGGCCTTGTTGCAAAACATAGCCCATTTGAAGTTCTGCCACTCAAATATGGTTGCTACCAAGAAAAAGAGAGTGTTTGTAAAGCCCTTCCATCTCTCCCATTTAGCCTTAAATTCTGCAGAAGTGCCACCCTAGTGCCTTCATTTTTTAAAATGCCAAGACAATTCATAGTCCATTCTTACATTCTACTCTGTTAGCTGTTGCTCTTATATCTCAGTAGGAATGAATATTCAAAAACTTCTCAGAGATACACCCCTTTTCATGTTCAACAGTAGTTTCATTCCTGTTTCGCAATTTCTAACACAATTCCATTATATGACACTACAACACAACTGTCCTTTTTCCAACATTACAGTTTGGATGCATATTTATTTGGATTTTATGAAAAAAAAAGATATTTTGTCATGAAATAATTTACCAGATGGCATTTGTCTGGAATTCAAGCATTCTCAGAATAAAATATTTTTCTAAAATATAATTGATAAGAAACTGTTAGATAAATTAAATACCTACAATGTATCTAGTATGGTATTTAATCAGGCACACAGCAAATTAGGCAGAAAAATTCCACCAACACAGCTGAATTTTCGGTCATTTTTCAAAGAATTCTGTGTTAGAAAGGAGACTCCTTTGATATACTTGTATGAATATGAGCCATATTGAAAGAGGTAGATATACAATACATACAAAATAATCAACTAAACTTCTGTGGGATGTATTATTTTGTCAGAATATGAATCGGTGGCTTAGTGTGGGCCTGGAATGTTTCAATGTCAAATGGACTGAGCAAGGACACCATACTTTCAAACAACTTGTTCCCCAAAAGTAGAAGAATTTATGATTGGGTATGAGAGGGCAAAATCCTCTGAATCCAGCATGATGTTGATTTTTTCCCTTCACACCACCCATCATGAAAGGTGTTCCTGAAATCCGTCTAATCAAGTAAGACTGTATCAACATGGACCAGTGTCAAGACAACATGTGATAAGTCAGATGGTTATAAACTGCTGTTTCTCTCCTCGAACCTAAAAAACTGAGTAAGATCTCACATAATTACACTAAGCTGTGCACTGTATACCAGTATATAAACTGCATCAAAATCTATATTCAAGTCAGCACAAAAACAATTTCATCCTCAAACTGTCTTGCAAATCTGTCATAATAGAGTTTTCAGGCTCCAAAAGATAATGATAGCCCCTCACTTATTCTAAAGAATTCTACTGACTGGCTACTTCAGAATCCAAATACATCTGGTAGGCACATTAGAAAAAAGTAAATAGATTATTAGCAGTAATTATTCTCTTACTTGATCTCCAGTTTGTTGGAATTTGTACAGTACACAAATCATCTGCAGATTCATCTGCTGAACTTCCAATGAAGTCATAGTTAAGACAATTGAGGACAAGCTTCAGAAGATGTATTGCTAAATTTTGCTGTTGTTGATCTTGAAGATTTAATGGTTTTGCCAATATCTAAATCCAAATTTTAAAAATGTGGTTCATTAATGTATTTCTGAATAATGTAATGACATTATCTTAAGAATTCCAATACAATATGTCAAGAATTCTAATATGTATCACTCACAAAACTCAACTTTGTGGGCCAATGCAAGGATTTGGATATAAGAGCTAGGTAGTCCTTGAGTTATGACCACATCATTTAGTGATGGCAATCCCAGCAATCTCTGTTGCCATTATTAAGCAAAGATTATAGGTCATTAAGTGAGCACCTCCTTGCAACTTCCTGTCAGCCTCCTACAAATGAAATCAGTGAGGAAACTGACAGGAACTTGCTAGTCATACAGAAGTTTGGGCGGGAGAGGGTGTGCATGTGGCCAAGGAGGCATGGTGCAAATACAGCAAGGCTCAGGAAGGATGCACAGGTGAGGGAGACTTACCAGGACAACTTGCAACATTCCCTACCAGCTTCCCCATTGACTTTACTTGGGGAAGCCAGCAGAGAAGGTCACAAATTGCAATTATGTGACTGTGGGATGCTGCAACCATCTGGCTGCCAAGCATGCAGATTATGATTACAACTGTAGAGGTGTTGGGGCGACCAGGACTTCAAGGAACTATAACTGTTAAGTATAACTATCACCATTCATTCAGTGCCATTGTAACTCTGAGTGGACAATAAACATTAAATAACAATTATTTTGGGTTAAAGACAACACAATCTTCTAATTTAAATTATGATAAAGATAGAAAATGATGAAAATCAACTACTTTTGAGTTCTTAAGAAGAAACTATTGTATATACACACATATTAGTCTAATTGCAGATAACCCAACTCCGAAAGTGAGATGGGTGGTATTTAGATTTGATAAATAAATAAAAATAAGTAAATTTCAAACATTCATTCATCACTTTCTCACCATGCATTTCATACTAATCTAGATGCATAGGTTTCTGGCTAAAAAGTATGTCCATGAGTGACTCTATGAATAAAATATCAACAGAAAATGTTCTGATGGTAAAGAAATAATCTCACTATAATATGATTAGCTTTGGGCCCACCTCTTTCAGCAGCGAGCATGCCAGCATCAAAATTTCTTTTAGAGTGGTATCACGGAAAGAGATGGCAATTCTACGATGCTTTGATGAAGGTCTTGAATAATCAATCTAAAACAAAGAATGAAAACTCAACATTTGAATATTATATTATTTAAAACAGAATGCGGCCACGCGGGTGGTTATGGGCGCAATTCGTTGTGCCCGCGTGACACCCCTCCTGCGCGAGCTGCACTGGCTCCCAGTGGTCTTCCAGGTGCGATTCAAGGTGTTGGTCATCACCTTTAAAGCGCTCCATGGCATAGGACCCGGGTACCTTCGAGACCGACTTCTGCCACCAATAGCCTCCCACCGGCCAGTTCGCTCCCACAGAGAGGGTCTCCTCAGGGTGCCATCAGCCAAGTTATGTCGGCTGGCGACACCCAGGGGGAGGGCCTTCTCTGTGGGAGCCCCAGCCCTGTGGAATGAACTGCCCCCGGAAATACGTAAGATCTCCGACCTCCGGGTGTTTCGCTGCGCACTGAAGACCCTGTTGTTCCGCCAGGCCGGGCTATCAACATAATAATTTTAAATTGGGGTATTTTAAATTTTCGGGGTTTTAAACTGGGCCAAATCTATTTAATTATTTTAATTTTTAATCATTGTTGTTTTATGTTTTTAAATTGGCTGTACACCGCCCTGAGTCCTTCGGGAGAAGGGCGGTATAGAAATAAAATTATTATTGTTGTTGTTGTTGTTGTTGTTGTTGTTGTTGTTGTTGTTATTATTATTATTATTTTACAGGTGCTTACTATATACTCATAAAATGCGCTATTATGAGTAAAAGAAGTGCTAATATTTCCAATCCATCCAATACATTATCTAAAATTTATAGCAACACCTTAGTAGTCTTCTATATATTCATGTTGAATGAAAAAAGATATAAGCAAGTTATCTAAAAGCAGCAGAACCAGCAATAGGAACAGCAACTTTGGTTTAACTATCATCAGACCAAACCCAAAAACAACCATACACAGCCCATTGGAGTAGTCACGTATAACAAATTTAAATAATCATATTATTATGGAACATTAAAAATGAAGAGCACAGTAATAGGCCTGTCAATAAGACAGATTCTTTTGATGTTTCTGGAGGCTAGGTTAAAAAGAAAAGAAATATCAGGGCACATACAGTGACAACTACGAATGGGATGTTTTATAAATGTGCAAAGATCCTGCTGATAACACAAGCTCTGTTCCTTTTTTCAGATTACTATAACTAATTATAATATCAGTAGAATTGATCCTATTTTATTCACTCAGTGAGTTTTAAAACAATCCATTTACAAGCTTCATTTAATAGAAAGTTTCTCTTTGGGATTTTTATCCTATTTATAGTATAGTTTTCCCTTTCATTAATCCTGCCTCCAAAACACTATGACAATAATCTGGTAGCAATATAAACAAATATGAAGGAAAGAAGTATACTTACAAAATTCATTTCCTGAGTTAGTTCTGAAAGAATCATTACTCCTATTATGCAGTGATCCACAGTCCCCTATAACAGAAACAGACTATGAATAAAGGCTTTAGGTGGCTTTGAGAATAAGCATTCATGTTATCAACTACATTATTTATTTTCACTTTTCAGTACAAACACACAGAACAAAAATATGTGCATTTCTTTAAACGCAGACAATACCTCAGCACTTGACTGCTTCAAAACTCATCGAATTTGGTATTTTATGCATTTTGAAGCAGAAATCTTGTCCCTGTCTTTCTACCGGTAGTCAACACGCAAGGAAGATGTCAGGTGACTCGCTATTTCTTCTGGCCGACATAGCAGATCGTGTGGTAAGCCAGTTTTCTTGGTACTCATCAGTATTAGTATTTGTCACATTTTCCAGAATGAATTACCAATATGTACCAAAGTACCACTGTATGTTTATCTTTCTGAATGATGTGTCAATTCCAGCACCAAAAATTGCAAACACAACCATTGTTTTTACTTTGCAATTAGCTATATGTAATTACTTAAATAAAGAGGCAGTAATGAGTCAACGTATGCAGTACAATAGCTGGAAAATGTATTCTAGGTACTGAAAAAAAATCTCTTTATATGACTAAATCCATAATTATTTATTGGTTTAATATAGAAAAAGAAAAGAAATACAAAAAAGGAAGAAAGAATAAAACAAAACAAAAAAATAGGGAGGAAAGCAAAAAAGTTTAGCAAATGTACAATAAATCAATTTTCAAATATGGGATTACAATTTGACCAAATGAAATGATATTCTTTTATTATACTGTAAATTAAGGGCAGCACAATCTTTCCATTATAATGAAATAATTATTATACCCCATGCATTATAAAACCATAGTTCTTCACATATCAATAAAACCCAAATTTCCAGTCTATACTATAGCTAAAAATCCCATTTACAGCGTTCAATTTTATCTTTTTTTCTCCAAAATCAGAAGCCAACATTAGAAAACAGCAGGGCAGGCCTATATCATATGGGCAAATATTCCTTGGTCATTTTATTCATCAACTTCCTAAAACCACTGTAATACTTCTGCGCAGTGAATAATAGTAAAAACAGTAAAAATTTCATAACCATAAAAAAATCGATATCCAGAAAAAAAATAAAAGCAACCTTCAACTGCCCTATTCCCAAAAGGGGCCCTGCCAGAACCCCTATCCCAAGGCTCGGTGGAAGAGCCATGTCTTCAAGACTCAATTAAACAAGTGAGATTAGGGGCCTTATAAATCTCTGGAGAGAATGTTATTCTAAACGTCAGGTGCAAAAACACCCTATCATTTCAAGGAGAAGCAATGAAACATCTACTTGTAAATGAAAGTAAGGAATTAGCAGAATGAGTGTATATTAGAAAAGGAAACTGGACTAACATGTGCCCAACTTCTAGGAAACTCTCTGCTTGTTCTTCCAAACACATGAAATTGCCTTATCTAGTTTATCTAGCTCACAGCCAATTACTCTGACTAGCTGTGGATCTCTATACCCAAGGGAAAATCATGACAATCTAATATTGTAATAACCCATAAATAGCTACTGGGTTTGCTGATGAAGCCTACAAGGTAAAATCTTTTACTAATTTAAACTGAAAATTTAAATCTTCTGACATGGTAACTATTGATTACTTTCTGTTTTTTAATTTATTTTTATTAAGAGCCGAGGTGGTGCATAAGTTAGAGTGCAGTACTGCAGGCTACTTCAGATGACTGCTAGCTGCAGTTCAGCAGTTCAAATCTCACCAGGCTCAAGGTTAACTCAGCCTTCCATTCTTCCAAGGTGGGTAAAATGAGGACCCAGATTGTTGGGGGCAATAGGCTGACTCTATAAACCGCTTAGAGAGGGCTGTAAAAGCACTATAAAGCAGTATATAAGTCCAAGTGCTATTGCTATTATTTCAACAGATATTCAAAAACCAATCGAGGAAAAATAAATAAAAAAGAAATACAAATTTCTATTGTAGTGTTGTCAAAATCAAATTAATAATTTGCAAAGGTCACCAATATAATAAGAATCATGAGTCAGAATAAGCAATTAGTGTTTCTTTTCTTTCTAACCTGAGAAACTCTGCCCTTAATATCAAGATTCATCTAGCATTTTAAAGTCTTATGTTAAGAGAACTAAACTATGGATGTGACAAAAATCCATGTGCAGGATTATGGTCCATAAATAGATTCCAGATTAAATTAAATTCAGTATCAGACTTGTTCTTTAACTACAAAGTTATTTTTTGCATTGATACGTATTCCCATAGTTTGCCATTGTTTAAAAAAAGGAATTATTTGCAATTTTCAGTAAGAAGAATAAAGGGATTATTTTCAGAAGAATTTGTAAACATTTTGTGCCTGAGCAGCACTGCCTTGAGGTGAAGGCAGTCGCCTCCCATATGGAAGGTTGAGAGTTCAAGCCTACGCAGCGACAGATGTTTCTCAATCAGGGCCCAAAGAGAAAATATCTGCTGCAAACTCCACATAGGCATCAGGAAGGACATCCAGCCAGTAAATGCTCAGCTCCATTTAATCACCCTGACATCACCCCAAATTAAAGGATTAAAGGGTTGTAAAAAGAAAAAAAATGTGAAAGTTTTGTGCCTGCTTATAGGTGTGATAGAAAGGTCTATGTTTGCATAATGGATTGTGAAAATATATGCAAAGGAAAAATCTATATTTGGACAAGCCTCAAACCAAAGATATTGCCTATCTTGGGCAACAGACTATCTGCAATTCTTCTAAGAAATATTCTACAAATTTTATCATTATTTTTTAACAAACATTTTCTCTTTCTTACCTGTAAAAACTTTTTAACATCAGCAATAATGTCTCTAAAAACCAACTGGTCTTTCTGAACATCAAACCATCCTAATTTTGTGATCTTTGCAATTACTTGAACAAGAGCCTGAATCACAAAAAGGGCCAATTTTGGTCGAGATGCAATATAATTTAGTATATAGTTTCCTGTGCCAAGATATAAAAAAAATTAAATAACAATTATTTTGGGTTAAAGACAACACAATCTTCTAATTTAAATTATGATAAAGATAAAAAATGATGAAAGGACTTGTAAAATCAACTATCTTTTGAGTTCTTAAGAAATTATTGTATATATACACATATTAGTCTAACTGCAGATAGCCTGACTCTCAAACTTTTAACCAAAGTAGTCCTCAACTTCTGACCACAATCAAACTTCCTGTTGCTAAGGGAGATATTTGCTAGGTTTTTGGCCCATTTTACAACCTTTCTTGACACAGTTGTTAAGTGAATCACTGAAGTTTTAAGATAGTAATACAGTTGTTTAAGTAAATCTGGTTTCCCCCTTGACTTTGCTTGTCCAAAAGCTACAAAAGGTGATCATAAGCCTGGGACAACTGCAACCATCATAAATATGAGTCAATGGCCAAACATCTGAATTTTGATCACATGAACATGGGGATACAGCAATGGTCGTAAGTGTAAAAAACGATCATAAGTCACTTTTTTCAGTGCTGTCGTAACTTTGGTCACTAAATGAACTGTTTTAAGTCAAGGACTACCTGAATCAGGAAAAATGCTCTACCCATGGATAAGCCAGCCCTCATTTTTTATGGTATTTTGGCTACAAATTTCAGGGCTTGCTTCCTTATTTGTGGATGGGCTGATACATATGCATATATATGGGAAATAAAAAAGATACTTAATTATATGCATCACAGATGAGCTCTTTTGAAGATTAAGCTGAATACAAATTTTTAGATACATATTGGCATTTAAAATTCTCAGCTTATCCACAAATATATGCAGCATTTATTTTATGTAGCTTACCTGCCTGTTAGATATGAGCTGATATAGCTAAAATGGTTGCAAAGCTCTTTTATACTGTTATTAACATAAGACACTAGTTATATTTGATGCAACTGTACTAATTGTACTAAGTTAATATAAGTATGTGATTAAGCAAAAGCAATTATAAAATTCATTCAAGTAGGATGCAGAATTGTACAAGCATGCCTCAGCACTGAAGTGAAATGTTTCCCTTCCATATTCCAGAGCTAAATTTTATAGTGAGAAGCATTCACATTCAGTCTGTGAACAACAATAGTATTAATATGTAGAGAAGAAGAGAATATAAATTATAATACAGAATACAGTGTTACAGAGTTAGAAGGGACCTTGTAGGTTATCTAGTCCAACCCCCTGCACAAGCAGGAGACTCAGAGGTGGGCTGCTGCCGGTTCAGACCGGTTCGCCTGAACCGGCTGTTCAGATACTGTGTGGTTCGGAGATCTGGCAAATTGGACCACTGGTTGGTCCTGCCCCCGCCTGTTTTTTGGGCCGTTTTCAGGCCATTTTTCCGGCAAAAATCGGCCCAAAAAACAGCCCAAAAAAGCTCGCTGCGAGAGGAAGAGAAGCCAGGTGAGCCAGATCCAGACGTATCGAAGGTCCCCTCCTCCCAGAAGCAGCAACCTTGCACTCTTCCCCTCTCTGCTAGCCCTCTTCTTCACACGGGATCGCCCAGCAGCAGAGATGGCATTAAGGGGAGAGTGCCACACAGAAACGGGAGCACACAGAAACGCTGCCCTTTCTCCCTCTCCGTCTCCATTGCTGGGCAATCCCATTCGAAGAAGGGGGCTAGCAGAGAGGGGAGAGTGCGAGCTTGCTGCTTCTGGGATAAGGGGATCCAGGAAGCGTCTGAGTCCAGCTTACCCAGCTTCTCTTCCTCTCACAGCCAGCTTTCCCAGTCTTGACGCAGTCTCAGTCCCCCCCCCTTTCTCTCACACACACAAACAAACAAACAAACAGGTTGGATCTTTCTTTCCTCCCGCCCCCACCCAAGAGACCGCTGGATTCCCTCCCCAACTCTAGGACTGTCCCATACAAGTACCACCCAGACAAGTGACATAGAGTTGACCACGCCCACCCAGTCACATGACCCACCAGCCACGCCCGCCCACCCAGTCATTAGGGCAGAGAACCAGTTGTTAAAAAATTTGGAGCCCACCACTGAGGAGATCCTATGCTATAATGTATATCAGGGACATAGAACTGGAAGACAAAGCTACAAAGAAATGCACAAAAAAGAATCACTTGAGTCAAAATGTTACATAGCATATTATGTATCACCAAAATAACTCAAACTAATCCAAATTCTTTTTTGTTATTAATTGGTAAATTACAAAACAGATACATATGTTATAAGATCCAACTCTTATTTTCATTATTGTTTTCTGGTTTTAAGCTTAGGATCATTTATAAATCTTTGACATGAATAAATAACATTGTATTCAAGATCAGTGTAACACTCTACAAAGCAGTTTAAGTATGATACCTATCACTATTTTCATTTTAAGGACTACACATTACTGTCAACAAACTGTTCTATTTGATTGCAAAGATATACTAGATGCTTGTACAAATGTGGTTCTGCTCCTGCTCGGATATTTACATTTTCTTATTTATATAAAACATAAAACAAACAATTGAACACATATACCATCTCTAAAAATGAGAAATCACAGATTATAGGAAATAGACTCACCTTTCGATTATGAAGCTATGATAATAAATTCTTTAAAAGTTATATGTTTAAATTGCTAGTAATTACTTTAATCTACATTGAGATTATAAAGACAATTTTACTATTGAAAAGAATAAACAATGCTTACTGATGTCCATTCTTTGTTGAATAGGTAAAGGGGTGGTTTTGCATACAAGTTTTGAAAGGCATGTTGCCGCCAACAGTTGCGCGTAGGATGTCTGGAGAAAAATATACACAATTCAAATGATGATAGTAACACTGGATAATACTAAAGATTTCTGCACTACTATTAATCTTCTCATCGGTCCCACCACCCATCTCCTTCCACTTATGACTGTACAACTGTAATTTTATTGCTTGTATCATTTGTACCCTACGACTATCATTAAGTGTTGTACCTTATGATTCTTGATGAATGTATCTTTTCTTTTATGTACACTGAGAGCATATGCACCAAGACAAATTCCTTGTGTGTCCAATCACACTTGGCCAATAAAAAGAACAAATTCTATTCTATTTTAAAGTAAACAACCTTTCAACAAGGAATTCTTTTCCTAATGTTTTGCTATTTAGTGAACCAAATCTATTCTAACACATAATTCTTAGTTTCATGATAAGCAAAGAACCCAACACCGTATGAATAATATTAAAATAACAATTCATTTTTATAATTTACTTAAAGTCCTTGACTTACAATGTATTTGTTTAGTGACTGTTCGAAGTTACAACAGCACTGAAATAAGTGACTTATAATCAGTTTTTACACTTGAAGATCATTGTAGCATCCTCATGGTTACATGATCAAAATTTGGACAAGTGGCAACTGGCATGTAATTAGGAGAGTTGCACTGTCCCATGGTCATGTGATTTGTAACCTTCCCAGTTGGCTTCTGACAAGCAGAGTCAATGGGGGAAGCCAGATTTGTTCAATGATTAAATGATTCACTGAACAACTGTGGCAAAAAGAGTCATAAAACTCACTTAACAACTGCCTTGCTTAACAATGACAGTACTTCTGGTACCTTCTAGGTTGGAGTTGCAGATAGTTTTGTAAATACTGCAGAAAGTGTGTAACTTGAAAATTTGTACGTAAAGTCTTATAAGAGCTTTTAGAGCCTGGCACTAACATTGGGGCCAATTGCACCATTTCAGATCTGGTACGTTTTTGGCTTAGTACTTGGTTGTAACATTACATCAGTGTAGCTCTTTCACTTCATGCAACCTGACAAAGACAGTCAAAATGATCAGAGTCTGAATAGGAAAGCAACATAAGCCAGAAATGTGACCAAGTTTAGGGAACTGGGGAATATCAAACTAACAGAACGCTAAGTATCAGGACAAAATACCCTCTGGTTAATTCTTTTCCAGAGTTTAGTGTCTCAATTACTAGATTAAACTGCAAGTTGAACAGAAGGAACACCTCAAATGGCTCTATTTTACCCTAGTGAGAGAATCTAATTGAATACATACATACATACATACATACATACATACATGCAGGTTTTTGACACAGATATTTTCAATAGACGCACTGAGCTCTTTTCCTGTACTGAGCAACAAAATACTAGAATTCACACTTTTAACCAAAAATCGTTCTGTCACTTAACCCAAAGGAACTTCTACTTCATTCACATAAACCACATCATCTCCATGTAAAATGGTATGCAGAATTAACATCTTGGGTACACATAAAACTGAGACATTCTTTTAAAATATTAAGCCATGTGCGACTGTTTTTGAAGTCTTTGGCTTACTGGGCTTTATTTGAAAATTATTGCCCAAGACAAGCACTACAATCATAAGGAATAATTGCTACATAAAATGTTAATGATCCATCTAGCTTTTAGAGGGTCACTTTTCCAAACAAATACAGGTAGTCCTCGACGTACGGACTTCCCACAAAGCTACTTCTCACCCAGTTTTAATGTTCTGACATCAGCTCCCCCCCTCCCCCCCATGACTGCATTTTGGGTGTTCAGCAACCAGCCCGCATTTACGACCATTTGCAGTACTCCTCAGTCATGTGACCACAATTTATGATGGTTTTGCCAGAAACTGGTATCTATTTCCGGTTTCTGGCAAAACCACTCTATAACAGGGATCCCCAACCCTTGGTTCATGAGCTATTGGAAACCAGGCCACACAAGCGGCAGGCAAGTGCGCATAGCTCCATTTGTGCATGTGCGGGATTAGATTGTGCCTGCAAAACCATTCCCTTCCCCCACCACCACCCCTGGTCTATGGAGCTGGAAAGATTGGGGACTGGTGCCGTGCCCAATAGCAATAACTGGCTTTGTTTAACAACTGCTGCAAAAAAGATCATAAAATTGAGTCAGGTCATGTGACCTATCAAGACTTAATTACTGTAATTAAATGGATCAATTACAGTTGTAACTGAGGACTATTTGTAAAGTTCCTTGTCTACCACATGGTCAATACAGTATCCACCAGAATCTCAACAGATTATCTCTTCTCAAAATTATATGCAGTAGTTCTCACTTAATGAATGGTTGCTTAGCGACCAGTCAATTACCATAGCCCCCCCTCCCCAAAGGTTCTTATGACTCAGATCCTGAATTAGGACAACCACATCTCCCCTGCAGTCACATGATCACATTGTGAGCATTTGATAACCAACTGGCATTTATGGCCATTTGCAACATTCATGTACTTCCAGGGTTTTTTGCCAGTATTTACCATTTATTTCCAGTTTTTGGCAAAAAAAATGCTCATTGGATAAAATGGTTTTGTTTAATGATCATGGCACTCACTTAACAACCACGGCACAGAGGACTGTAAAAATAGGCATGGTCACATAGTTGTCAACTAAACAATTTACAACCTATGACTTACGACCATAATTCTGGGCTCAACTACAGTTGTTAATTGATGTATAGGTCACATCCATGAACTTGGACATATTCATGGAACCTTCTTTTTGAAAACAAGATTGAAATAGTATACAACTGCCTTCTTCCAATATATTTTCTCAATTTTCCAGCCAAGTCTACAGCTTTAGGCTTTCCTAGAATCTACCATCCAAATACCAGCCAAGCCTGACCTTGCTTAACTTTTGTGAAGGTATGACAGATGCTGCAATCTAATGTGGATAATAATAAAATCTCACTTGAGGGTATGTATTTTTGTTTTGTTTCCTCCTTTGGTCCAATGCTGCAAAAGCTTATGAGTTCTTTGTCTATCATCACTAATCAATCTTACTACTGCTATTATAAAATATAACAAAATATATAACAAAAAGAAAAATCTGATAATCAAATGTATCTTGATAATACATACAGTCTTGGTACCCAGAAGGAGATTTGAGCCAAAAAAGTATAACAAATATGTATATCAATAATAAAGTTTAAAGTGCTTACCGTTCCTTGTTCCAGTAAAAGTTGGCACTGACTGAGACATTCAGGGCTGTTAATAAGCTCCAAAAGAACTTTTTCTGCTTGTATTCTCTGGGCTAAATCTGTGCCCTCGTATAGCTGTTTACAAAGAACTTCTAAATC
The DNA here is from genome assembly GCF_059756535.1 of Pantherophis guttatus. NCBI lineage: Eukaryota > Metazoa > Chordata > Lepidosauria > Squamata > Colubridae > Pantherophis > Pantherophis guttatus. The sequence goes on along the minus strand of NC_142063.1, from coordinate 201,481,951 downwards.
TGCTAAACTCTGCTGGGAGGAATAAAATGTCAGACATTAAAATTTAATATATATTTTTCCTGAATATTCATGCAAATCCATGTAATTAATTTATTCATTTATCATTCAGATGATACACCTTGACAAAGAATGAAACAATCAATATTTTTCAGTGGCAAAAAATACCATATTTAGCATTTAAATTTCCTTAATGATCTGAAATACATGTGTTTTTCCCCCACTTAGCCATCCATGAAGTGGATGGCATAGATCAGGGGTCAGCAATCTGTGGCTCTGGAGCCGCATGTGGCTGTTTCATCCCTCTGCTTTGGCTCCCTGTCACTCAAAATATGTGTCACAACCGCCAATGTGCGACACCCACAGCACGTGATTTATTGAGCTTTTCAACCCCCGGTAGGCCAACCATGGATAAATCCAAGAAAAGTTTCATAAGAAAACAGAATGTTTAATTCAACTACATATGCTAGTTTTGTGGCCACTCAAGAAATAGTCAGGCACGGGAAGGGTTTTGTGGCTCCCGGTGTTTTCTTTTCTGTGGGAAACGGGTCGAAATGGCTCTTTGAGTGTTTAAGGTTGCAGACCCCTGGCATAGATCAAGCATTTAGGCTAAATTAGTAAAGAGAATCAACACTTTCAGGGATATGCTTGATCTGCGCCATTCACCTCATGGATGCAAGCTTCTAATTTTAATTTATTTTCCCTTAATTTCCTGTTCTATGACAGTATTAAAAGTATAAGATGCGTTTCCCCAAACATTATCCCAGGCTTGATTCATTCCTGTTTCTGATGCACAGGGTAACACAATGAATAGTTAGAACAGTTATGTCCATTCAGTTAAAATGCATTTAGTTTACTCATCTCAAAAGATTATTAATGCAGGATTTATGTAAATATTGATAATTAATGTAAATATTGATAATTAAGCACATCAAGGCATTAAGGCAAAACTAATTAATTGTAATTGTTTCAACAGTTAAAAGTAAGTTACATTTACTAAGCTGCTCCTGACCAAAGATCTCCGCTGTGGTTATGAAGTTAGTTTAGTGATTGTTAAGAGGATCTGGCTTCCCTATTGACCATGGTTCTCAGAAAGTTGCAAAAGATGTTTATATGACAGTGGGACAATGCATGGATTAACACATGCCAAGCATCCAAATCAAACTGAATTTTTTAGGATAAAATAACATTAAAAATGAACAATAATGTGGTTGCATAAGCGTGCACACTCTTAAAACTTTGTTGAAACACATTTTGATTTTATGATAGAATTCTGTTTTTTGGGGTAGAAGCCTATCTGCATGGCACAACTTGCTTTGGGAAACTTTGCCCACTCTTCCTTTCAAAAGTGTTTCAAATCTGTCTGATTGCCAGGACATCTCCCGTGATCAGCCATCTTCAAGTCACCCCATAGATTTTCAATTGAATTCAGGTGTGAACTCTGGCTGGGCCATTCAAAAACTTTTATTTTTTGGTGAAGCCATTCTTTTGTTGTATGCTTTAGGTCTTTCGTGTGTTGAAAGGTGAAATTCCTCTTCATCTTCAGCATTTTAGCAGATTTTGCGCAAAATTGATTGGTATTTGGAACTGTTCATAATTCCTTCCACTTTGACTAAAGTCCCAGTTCTAGGTGAAGAAAAGCAGCCCAAAAGCATAATGCTGCCACTATCATGCTCCACTGTGAGTATGGTGTACTATTGGTGAAGCACAATGTTGTTTTTGCACCATACTTCTTGGAATTATGGCCGAAAAATTCAATCTTGGTCTTATCAGACCATAACACGTTTTTCCACATGCTTTCATCAGATTTGATATAGGTTTTTGCAAAATATAACTGAGCTTGGATGTTTTTCTTTGTAAGAAAGGCTTGCCACCTATCCCATAGCCCAGATATATGAAGAATACAGGAGAGTATATTCTGGTAAGTACAGACAGTACTTGCCAGAAATTCCTGCAGCTCTTTTAATGTTGCTGTAGGCCTCTTTGCAGCCTCTTAGTCCAGTTTCCTTGTTTTTTCATCAATTTTAGAGGGTCCAGTCCAGATAATGTCACTGTTGTGCCATATTTTCTCCACTTATTGATGACTGTCTTCACTGTGTTCCATGGTATACCCAATGCCTTGGAAATTTATTTTTACCCTTCTCCTGGTTGATACCTTCCAACAATGAGATTGCTTTGTAAATTCTTTGCAGACCATGGTTTTTGCTGTAAGAGGCAACTGAGTAAATGCCAGAAAAATCCTACAAGAACAGTTGAACTTTATATGGGATTAATCAGTCACTTTAATTGAAGGCAAGTGTGTACTGGCTACTATTTAACATCAGTTTTAATGTGATTAATTTTGAACAATGCCACATCCCTATTTATAAGTGGGTGTGCACATTTATTAAACCATATTATTGTACATTCTTTATTGTTATATCCCCCTAAAAGATTTCAGTTTCTTTTCAAATTGAATTGTATAGCTTATATGTTCTATGTTGCAAAATTTCCCTATTATTCATATAAAATTCTTATTTCCTTATTTATTTAGCATAAAGAGCTTTTGCACCTTGGTCCTATAATATCAACCATTTAATCTAATTCCTCTTTCAATAAATTATCTAAAATTTAAAGAAACACCTGGTTATATTACTAAAACTTCCTTACAGAACTAATAGGAAGCCATCAGACCCGAGTTTTAAAGGGGAATTTTTTTTTTTATTTCCGCTAAGGTAAAATAACCAGATGATCTATAGGCAATGGAAGAATAATTATTAACTGCTATGCTTCTTTCCACAAACTCAGATCATATGGACACCCTGGGTAACACAAACCAATCAACTACATTTTAGCCTACTTTTTTGGTGCATGCCCTGGCCATGTGGTCAACTGTCATGAAGAATCTGAAAACTAGGCTAAGCACTAACAAAACATCTCTCACTTATACATGTGGTGCAAATCCTACTTGGGTTGTTGAAATGTAGCCATATTTATGTTAGCCATCCCATAAATCAACTAGCAGATATTAATTTATCTTCTTCCCCACCTATCTTAGCATCCAAATCCTTGGGAAAAAAATGTCTAAATTTGACTACAAATTCCTTAGATATTTCTTCTCTGGGTTATGTTCTGTCTGCGTCTTCCTATAGCAGATGAAGAACACATGCTGTCTTGTTCATGGGACTAAAGAATGGCAAAAAAAATTTTTTTAGGAATTCTTAACAATTTATTTCAGCATTTTGGGTAAGAAAAAAACACATAACCATCCATGGATGCTATGAATACAGTAATAGGTCCTTGAGATTGCATTTATTAAGGAAAGGGATTATTTAAGAAATGGGAGTTTTATCTAGATAATCTAAGATGAAGAAATCTCTCAGGCAGCGGAATCTCCACAAATACACTAAAAAAAATTTTTTAAAAATCTTTTTCACCCTACATGCCATCTATATATATATAGACTCACATTCTGCCTCAGTCATTCCTAGTTTCTACAACAAAATTCTCCACCTGCTCTACAATTGATGCAGAGCGAAAAGCCTTGCCTGGGCTTGAAGCAACCGTTCTGGGGGTTTTGCACGCAGGTTTTTGGGGTTGGTGTTGTAGCTTTGAACCTCTATAACTCCACTCTCCTCTGCCACTATTGCAGACGTCCTCCTCTACCTCTGGGACCGCTGCCCAAAAGCCAAGCACTTTCTAAAGAGCCATCACTTTTCTAAGCACCTCCTCGGGTGACCACCAGCTCCCACACACACACACACACTATTTTGCCACCTCTCAAAAACGAGAAAGTGGGGTGTCCCCCGCCCAGTCCCCAAGGACTGGCTTCCCTCTGCTTCCACCCTCCTCTTTGCAAAGCCTCAATTGGGAGAAGAGCGGCGAGGAGGTGGAGATGGCGGGGAGGAGGGAGAGCCACTTCTCGCCTCCCCTCCAAACACAGCCCCCCTGCAGGCACTGCCTGCCCAGGAGGAATGCGCTACCTACCCTTCCCAACGCCCCGTTCCCCGGCCGCCTTTCCACCCCTTCCCGCCCTGCCTCTCCTCCCGGCCTATCCGCCCAACGGCCCGCCTAAGGCGCCCAACGCCCACCCACCCCCGTTCCCAGGCACACCAACCTGGCCGCCCAGCGCCATCTTCCAGGCAGGAGGGTGACGCCGAGAGGAGCCGGGGCGGGGGAGGCGCAGGCTGCTGCGGTGCCCGGGCGGGCGGGCAGGCGGGCCAGCTGGGAGGAGCGAAGCGGAGGGCAGCGGGAGCCCCGCCGGCAGGAAATGTTCGCGCCGGCAGCGGCTTGGGACAAATGGAGGAGGGAGGCAGGGCGCGAGCGAGTTTAGGCGGGAAAAGGGAAGCGATTGCGGGGGAGCCCGGTGGAAGGAGGAGGCCGAGCCGAAGCTGCCCCGCCGCTTGCCTTCCGCTTTGTTTTAACTTTATGCGGAGGGAACGTAGCGCGAAACCTGGTGCAAACGCTGCCCGACTTAAGAAGCCAGTGCAGACGGTGCCGGCCCGGGGTTCAGTGCAACGCCGTCGGAATCGGCCACAATTGATTGCATCCCGCAATGCCGAGCAATAAGGCATTGCTTGCTTGCAGTCGCGGCGGCTTAGTTCCGTGTAAACGCTGCACCAAAACCCATTGTGGCTAAGCGTGGGGCATCAGACCAGTCTCAGCCATCGGCACGTCCCCATACCCATAGGAAGAAGCAGGAATAGAAAGAGAGGGGTGGACGAAATACCCGTGGGCTTTTTAGCAGTTTGCAGTAACTACTCCTCGGAAGTAAGCAGTCTCTGAAAATAAGCGTGCACAGAGTTGGATTCTTCTTTCTTTAGTGTCTCCTGAATTGCTTTATCCCAGGACCTCTGGAGACCTATTTATTTATTTATTTTTCTCCTGCCTTGATTTTGAGTCAGGTCAAGGCCACATATATACAGTACTTAGTGTTCCCGCCTCCTATTATCCCCACAACAACCCTGAGAGGTAGATTTTGTGAGAGACTAGCCCAAAGTGGTTTTTGGGCATAGGAAAGGACCCAAACTCATCTCTCCCATTTCTTGCCCAGCATCTTAGCCATTACGTCAAACTGACACACAGCTTATATGGGCTCTGTGTACCCCAACCAGGAGGTGATAGGGCATAGCAGTTAAGTGTTAAAGAGCATGGGAAGGGGGGGGGGGGTAAGTTTAAGCCTCCCTCCCCTAAGAAGCACCCTGGGTGACTTGGAAGCTGTCACTTGCTCTCTGCTCAACCCACTTGACAGGTTTGTTGGGAATAATTCAGAAGCTGGGAGTGCGGATGCTGCCTTGTACTGACCAAAGGTGAGGGAGAAAATAAATAATTTTCTGAATTAACCTATTTTACATAACAGAGTAAACTCAAATAGCCATAAATGTGCATCATACTAGAGTAAAATGTGGCTCACAAAGCGACAATTTTACCCCCACAACTCTGCAGGTACAGGTTAGGCTAAAATTGGAGGCTGTCGCAAAGTCTCACTGTGAAATGAATGAAGGTTAAATCTGCATGTAACCCATCCTCATTAAAAAACTGCCCATTACTGTAGATCAAAGCTGCCTAGATTACTTTGGCACATCAGGATAAAATCATACAAGCACTTCTTCCTGTCAGGAAAAATACAGCAATTAATTACATGCTCTTTCACTTAATTTCTGTTACCTGAAGTGAGGGCCTTATATCCTTGCAGATTCTGTTGCCTGCCTATAAGAATCCCTGATGCTGATGCTGCATATGAAAAACTTGAATGCCTGTACATTTTTACTTATTTTATTTAGTGTATGGCATCTATAGTGGTCATACAGTCACTGATACATCAGCACACACACACAGATTAAGATAAAACCATAATAAAACCATAATATGGGTGTTTGCGGGACCGCCTTCTGCCGCCGATAACCTCCCACCGACCAGTATGCTCCCACAGAGAGGGACTCCTCAGGGTGCCGTCAGCCAGGCAATGTCGGCTGGCGACCCCCAGGGGAGGGCCTTCTCTGGGGCAGCTCCTGCCCTCTGGAACAATTTGCCCCGGGAGATACGAAGGATATCGGATCTCCGGGTTTTTTACCGTGCCCTAAAAACTTTCCTTTTCCATCAAGCAGGGCTGGCGTGAAACCCCCCCCCTTTTTTTTTTTACTTTTTTAGCTTTTTAAATTGTCAAATGGGTTTTAGTTTTCAATGTTTTAAATTTTGGGGCCACAGTTATTTAATTCTTTTAATAATTTTAAATTTTGTATTGATATGTGTTTTAGTTCTGGCCTGAGTCCACTTGGAGAAAGGCGGGATATAAATTGAATAAAATAAATAAATAAATAAATATGGAGCCATAGAATAGCAATGGGTTATATGTTACAATTCAATGTCTAAGAAAGTTAACTATCTAATTGCTTCTGGTGTAGCTGCAATGAGATCATCCCAGGTGCCCTGAAATTTCCTAAAAAGACATTCATGAACTACACGTTATTGTTTTTTCCGGAGCACCAACGATTGCATTGCAGGTTCTCAACCATTCCCTACTTAGAGCTTAATGCCTGTGCTTGAGGGAGAGAGAAAATATGGTTGATTTTTGACGTGTATTTCTTAATTTAAACCTGGGAGTCACCTGAAGATGGGAATTACTGTAAGAATGTGCTCATAGAAAGATGTACATACTATACTTAACAATTTGATGAATGTATGTATGTATGTATGTATTTATTTATTTATTTAACTTGCATGCTACCTGCCTCGTCTAGAGGCAACTGGCCAGTTTATAAACATTCAAAGCCAATAAATAGTAAAAATAATAATAACAACAACAAATTTAAAATTAAAAAATAGGGATGAAGGGAGCAAGATACATACAGATAAAGGTGGGATATTTTCTTAATCCAATAGCCACCTCCAAAGTGATGCACCTCCCTTGGAGTCTCAGGCCATCAGAGAGAGTCAGATCTTCAGCTCTTGCAGAAAGTTGGGTGAAGGATGGGTGAAGATCTGACCTCAGGGGGCACAAAGTTTCAAAGGGCAGGAGCCATGGCAGAAATGCCTTTTCTCCTGGACCCTGCCAGCTGAAATTCCTCGACCAATTGTCAATAATATTTCCTTTTAATTCTTGCCCACATTAAAATTGTTCCCATAAGCAATTACCTTTCGTAATGCAGTCCCAGGATGCCAGTTTAAGAGTGCTCAACCCAAGAAAATTGCATATTATTGCATTGAAGCCCAAACCAATCATTTAGCACCCTGTGTGAAGCCAACCAAGGGCATCCAAATCTTGCTAGATATAAGAAAGCATTATATTGTTTTAGTCACAGACTGAGGTACATTGGCATGGTTAACTAATGGTGATTTCCGTTTCCTTATTAATATTGCTGAGCACATTGTAAGCCGCCCTGAGTCTCCGGAGAAGGGCGGCATATAAATCAAATTAAAAAAAAAAAATTCCAATACAAGCTGATAGGTTATTATGCCATTTAACATCAACATAGGAAGACTAAATTACATTGATTTTCTAAAACCAGCCTTCTATTTTGGCATGGACAAAGTCATTAAATTATTTGATGGGAAGATACGGTAAAAAGGAAAGTGGTAGAAATGAAAACCAGAAAAATGAAGAATAAATGCCTTTGGGGCAAATTGGGAAAAGTAACAAAATGAAGCTGTGTCCTGAAATACAACATATTTTGTAATAAACTGAAAATGCAATATTGTAAGTTGTGGCATTAGAACAACAAACATACAAGTAATAAATGTTATGAAAATGTTGTGAAATATAATTGAAAGCCATCATTCAGAAGTGTATATGTAATAATTTCCTTGAGAACATAGATATGTTCTATTAAATTCAGTATGTCCACACATCTCTATCTCACCTGAAGCTTTGATGGGCATGGCCTAATTTAATTGCTCTGTTATCAGAAAAAGCCAGCAAACATTTTTGGAAGACAAGAAAGGGAGTGGGGGTGAATAGGAGGGATAAAATATTTATTTAAATAATTACATTGCTAGTGACATACAAAAATCTACAATTGGATAAAGATAATATATATATTTATAGTGGTGAAATGAAGTAAACATAACCCCCACAAATGTAATAAAAGATCCAATGTAAAAACCTTTATAGAATTCAGTTATTGAGCCTAACGTTAAATTTGGATCATATACCAAGATAACATCATCTTCTCTTCTTCAGAGCATAAAGACTTAAAAATAGATAAAACCATTTCCTGGATCCATTCCTGGGAGTCAGGTTGTATATAAATTTAATAAATTATTCCTTAAGATCAGGAGAGTAACTTTCTTTCTAGTTATATGTTACTGATGGCTAACCTTTTTACCATCGTGTGCCAAAAGTGGGGAGAGTGTGGGAGGTCACCCACATGTGTGCCCACACCCATAATTCAGTGTGCCCCGCCCCTGTGTGCCCCCCCTGCTTTTAGCACATGATGGCATGGTAGGCCCATTTTTCACCCTCCCCAGGCTCCAGAGGCTTTTTAAGAGCCTGGGGATGGTGAAAATGGCCTTTCCCACCCCCCTGGAGGCTGGAAACAGCCCATTTCCCAACTTCTGCTGGGACTGAAAGGCCCAAAAACCAGCTGGCCGGCGCACACATGTGCGCTGGAGCTGAGCTATGGCAATACTCGCGTGCCAACTGATATGGCTCTATGTGCCACCTGTGGCACCCGTGCCATAGGTTCGCCATCACATATATGATTATCCTCTTTGCTTTGTCCCAAGCTCAGTCAAATCAAATCTTTCCACAATTGGGCAAATAGTTTAAATATATAAATCAACTTGTAATCTTGATATATAATATCTCACCCTAAAATTATGCTAACAATTTTTAATCTGAAACAATGCAATACAGAACAAGACCAAATCAAGAGAGTTAAAGAACCTTTGCATTTCTTCTGTTGCTAAGATAAGAAATATAATGTCCATCTGTTTTAAATATTCTTTGAGGAGTCCAATAAACTCAAAATAATATTTTCTGATGAATTAGTAGCCACTACCCTGCCATCACTGCCCTCTGAGTGTAATTTTCTGCTACAGTTCTAGAATATTTTTTTTCTACCTTATATCATCTTCAGCATTCTTGTGTATTTTGGCTAGTGTGCTTTATTTTAGTACAGCCCTACCTTGCACTTCATTACTTACTTTGCAGAGGGAGGAACATCCCCTTAAATGGTAATTAACATTAGTACTACAAACTAACCTGCATTTTGAACCAATTGAAGTTTTTAAATTTGATTTTTAAAAAGGGAAATTTGTTAGTATGGTATACAATATTCTTAGACGAATAAAGACAAATATACATGTCCTAAGATAATATTGTAAGATTGAATCTGTTGTTGGTCATCAGAACCAGAGGTTTACTCTTCCTTACTCTTCTTTACTCTTTTGGGCTCGTGCTGCAACCCATCTTCTGAGACAGACAAGAAGACCCGAACTCATTGGTAGCCTCACATTGCAATGAACAAGGACATACATTCAATTTCACAGCTACCAAGATTGTTGGCTGTACAGGTACAAAGATAGCCAGGAAAAATATGAAACCTGGGAAATGCGCCCACAGGAGTGCTGATTTACCACCAGCTTATCAAATACTTAGGAGCTGAGGGCTTGGCAGCACAAGGAAACAACAGCCAATCGCCAACCATCAACATATCAATCAACCAATAGGAAGGCACCACATACAGTAAATACAACGCACAGAATAGCCCAAAGCACATATTCCAGTAGAGAGAAGTTCTCTGAAGATGGGCTCCAGCATGAATCTGAAATATGTCCTGGTGACCGACCCATATTCAATCTTGCAATGTTCTTAGAGATTCCTGAAAATGTTTTTTTTCCAGTCACTTGAAGTAGAAGATAGAAATGTTTCATTCCCCCTCCCAAATGTTACCACTGTATCCTGTGAACCATGAATACAGAATCCTTGTCAACTGTAGGAATCTTCCTGTACATGTGAGGGCTTCCATATGAATTGAAATCCCAATGCTACTCAATTCTAGCTTGTGAAGTTGGTCATGTGTATACCAAGGAAAGGCTCCTCATGCGAGCATGTGGTACTCCTCCTGTGATTTACTAGGTACAGTAGTTCACTAATCTCACATGCAAAGCTTGGAACCTGTTCCTCATGAGATAAATGTGACACTCAAAGGCATCTTCTAAACGGAGCTCCAGTGCCCCAACAAAGGTATAGTTTCTCCTATTGGATGTGATGAACCAATTAAGAGAAAATGTTCATCTTTAATATAATTAAAAAAAGCAAAAAGAAAGGAAGGTGAAGAGTCCATTGAGCTATTTGATCCATAACCTCACTTCAGCCTCTTTCTTTGAAGTAGGCCATTCTCCAAGACCAGAAAAAGAAGGGAGTTGACTATTTGGCAACTGTCTATTCACAGAGCAGACCAAAAAAAAAGAATTTGGGAACCCAGAAGAGGGTTCACTTTTAACATTAACATATTTTATCTTTCTCCAATCTCATGTAAGTAATGAGGCTTCTTTAATGCTTCAAAAAGAGTTCCTTCTTAAACATTCTTCTTGTAAGAGCTTTGTATAGCCTATTCTTCTGTTAAGAATGTATGTGCGAATCTGTTAATTGTTATTAACTCAACCGGAAACAAAAATGTCTTAAGCTGATTCCTATAAAGTACCTTGCGGTGATTCCATCTGGGTAAAAATGCACAGGCAAACAACAAGCTACAAGGCTCTTGTCACCTTTTATTTACAGCCTGTACTGCAAAACCTATTTTTGTGAAAGTATCCTAAACAATTATATTATGGCTATTGTGGTTTTAATAGCACAAGTTCTGGCTATATATCCTAAGCTCATCGTGCGTTTTCTTTAAGGAACCCAGAATATAAGTAACCTCATAATATGTCTCTTATGAGTCAAACTGAGGGAGAATGAGGGAGATGATGAGGATTTTGATACTCATGAATTGAGTTTGGAATCTGAAATGAAACTGAGTGAGCCATCCATTTAACATCCTTTTGCCACAGCATGACCAGCTTCCTTTTTAAAAACTTTCCCCCCCCAAAATATTGCTTTGGTTCTTGTTACCTCTGTTCTGCATAATGAAGCAAAACATCCCATCTGTTTCCAAGCATGCTTAGATCTTTTATTTCCCCTCCCCCCCCCCAAATGATGGCTGTTAATTTTGAACCCAGCATGAAGGACAGTTATAACTGTAAACTGTGTGATTTGCTGCAATTCCGCTTGGGCACTAAATTCTATTTTATAACTTTCATTTTGATCAAGCTATTAAAATCATTATGTTTGGGGAGGACACATTTTAATTTAATCACTATGCAGATTTCAATCACACTTTCAGATTAAATGTGTAAAAGACTAGGCCGCTGCAATCATGGGGCTATGGAAAAATAAAAAATTATTTTGTGGGAATATTTTTCCTTTGAATATTTACAAAATATATCCTCTAGGGCAGGGCTGTCAAACTCCCGGCCCATAGGCCAGATGTGCACGCACTGGCCATGGCCATGCCCGGTTTAGCAAAGGGAGGGAAAGTCCCGATACATCACGTGACACCACTGTGATGACAGGAGTTTGATACCCCGGCTCTAGAGGGAATCAAACTAGTCCATTAATCTGGTTCCAGTTTGGAAAGTGAAAATTGCAAAATGAAAACTATTGCTGTAGTCAATTAGGTAGGATATGCACAATGAACATAGTTTGTGTGGAAGCTATTATTTTTAGACATTGTTCCCCCGTCTCCCCCAAAGAAGCTGTCTTGCTGCAACATAATTTATCTTGATTTCCATGAATGCCTTACACATTCATGGCAGAATCTCCACTCATGACTTGAAGAATCAACCCTTTTGTGGCAGCAAAATGACAAAATCCACAATAGGGAAAGGAAGAAACATATTAGAGCAATTATGAACCATGAAAGAATAGAGGCAGGAGTTCATTTGGAAGTGAGGCCTTCTATTCAGGACAAAGTAAGAGCTCCAGATATTTTTTTTATTGTTGTAAATTAAGTTAATATTGATTAATGGAGGTCTTCAGACAAGTGTATAAAGAACATTCATGACATGGCCTCAATATTTAAATGATATCTCCAGAGGATTGCCTATCATGCAGAAAGCAACTCATGGGTTCTCCAAGTATTTAGTGGGACCTTCAGGAGTACAGAGACTATATGCCATGGAGAAAATCTGTGTATTTTCTGTTAAAATCTGACACCAATTTGATAGCATATAATCAGTCAATCAATCAATCAATCAATCAATCACTCAGTAAGTCAAGTCAGTCAATCTACCAAAATATTGTTTCAAGAAATGGGTTCTCTGACAGGTATTTATTTATTGTGGGGGAAGGGTCCATATTAGACTTAATAACCCACCCCCATGTATCCTGACAACCACTCCTCCAATTGACAAGTAATGAGATTCACTTTCATGTCATATATAAGAGTCTACTGCTTGAAAAACTTAGCTCTGTGAGGCTCACTATTGCAGAAATGTGTATTTTCTTTGAACTGCTGCCTTTAAGCAGGCAGCCTGCTGTGGAATTGCTGGAATTTGAGAGCCTTGGGGGAAGGAAAGGCATCTTTCCTTTTTCTCTTTCATGGACTCAGAATGAGGAATTTAATCTTGTATCTCTATGTCTAAGCAAGCAATAGAAGAGGGCACTATTCAGAAATATTAGGGGGAGAGTGCAGGAGTGTCTTCTCTGGAAATCTAATATGGGGTCTAGTCAGGGGTGAGCTTCAAAACTTTTAGCAAGGGGTTCTCTCCCTGGTTGCTGGGTGGGCGTGGCCATGGTGGCCTAGTCGGCCTCCTGCACCATGGGGGGTGGCATTTTTGCCCTCCCTGGGCTCTGGAGGCTTTCCTTGAGCCTCCAGGAGGGTGAAAACAGCCTCCCCAGGCTCTGAAGGCTCTCTGGAGGCCGGAAACTGGCCCTTTTCTGGCCTTTCCAAACTTCCGGTAGGCCCGTTTTTCGCCCTCCCTGAGCCTCTGTACGTGCCCTGCACTTATCGGCATCCAAAACAGACCGCATGGGGACTCCTGGGAGGGGTGGGGTGGGATGGGCAGGGCCATCTAGGAGTGGGATTTGGGGGTTCTCCGAACTGCACAGAATCTTAGCTAGAGGTTCTCCCGAAACCCTGCGAATCCCCAGCAGCCCACTCCTGGGTCTAGTCCTATTCTCTCCTTTGTCTTCTTTCTACTTTCAACCAAAGTCTGACAGGTAAATGCTGTCCCTGGAACATTTTAGGGTTAAAAGAAAGAATATTGGGTCTCTTCCTGCCCCGTAACTAGATTCAGGCTATGATGGAGGAGAAGCTAGTGGATCCCCCCCCCATTTGTGAAGGGACCAATTCCTAAACTATAGTTAAGGAAGTCAAAGGTTAGCATGCTGAGATAGCCAAGCTAAAGGAATAGGACAAGAGCCATGTAATGAGTTGAGGCGTTCCTCTCCCTTGCTAGGCCAAGAACCATACTAGATAAAACAAGAATGACTTTATTTGGTGGGAAAAAAAACCTATGTGGTTTTGCCAACAATTTTTTTAATGGAATAATGCACATCTCCCTTGCAAACCCTGGTGATCATATGCCATTGTGTGTAACTAATTATGTGATTGCTGCTGTTTCTGACTTTTTAAAATAATCCCATAAATATTCTGTTCATTGTCCCATGTATTGCCCAGAGTTCTCAGGCATAAGATTCCAAATGCCTCTGAGAGCTTGTATAGTTATATCATCTTCTGTCCTAATAATTTTTTTGATAAAAACATTGATGGCAGAAATTGTGCAAAACATTGGAAAATTAAAAATAAAAGGTAATATTCTCTATTCTACTTTATCTAGAAGTAATATTCTCACTTCTAGATAATTTGTTGGCTGGGTGACTTTGAGCTAGTCACTCTCTTACAACTCAACCTACCTCACAAGGTTGTTATTGTAGGGAAAATAAAAGGAATAAGTATGTTCACTGCCTTGAGTTATTTATAAAAACAATAAAGGCAGGAAATAAACAAAAAAAAAATACATACATACATAAACACACACACTGGTTGTTCCATTGCCCAATCTTCCAGTTCTACTCGGACTTGATCAGGATGGAGCTGAGCTGTTTCAGTTGTTTGCAGAAAACTATAACCACTCAGCCTTCTTAACCAAGGATAGCACAGGAGGCTGTCAATCAGTCATGGTTCTTCTTTTTGTGCCATATCCATCATCAGACGTTGGCGATCCTATTTTTATCAACAGCCACATGAAAAAGTGCTGTTGAGTTTTGTCCAAACCAGTCCCTTAGATTTTGAAGCCAGGATGTTCTTCTGCCTGGACCTCATTTGCCTTCAGTCATTCCTTGGAGGGTTAAGTGAAGTATGCCTTATTTTCCTGGGTGTCTCATCACATGTCCAAAATATTCTAACTTTCGCTTTTTTATGGTTTTGATGATTTCCCTTGGCTTTCCCAGGTGGCTTATCACCTCCTCATTTCTGATTTTGTTAACCCAACTTATACGTAACAGTCGCCTGTAAATCCACATTTCAAATGCTTCAATCTTCAAGTCATGGTTGAGCCATTGTAACTAATGCCTTCTGCTTTCTCAGTATTTCACTCAAGTGCCCTTTTCAGGGGTGAAATGCTAGTGATAAAAACTACCAGTTCGGGCAAACCGGTAGTTAAAAAAAGATACCGGTTCAGCCAAACCAGTATTTCCGACGATCAGCTGTGCCTCACGATTTAAAATCACTAGAAAGCAGAAAATCCTGCTACATTGCGTGGCACAGCTGTTCCCCCCCCCCTCACTGTTCTACTTACCTAGCAAAGTCTTCTTTTGGTGTACGCTGTGCATGCGCCCGCACAGCACGTGTTTGGTTTACACCACGCATGCGCGGGCAGTGAACCGGATTTCACTACTGGTCCTTTTCCTAGCTTTTTTTTAAAAAAGGTAATGAAATACGAGAATTGCTGATGTGGTCAGTTGTGTTCAAAACTCCTTATTCTGGCACAGCAGCTGTTTCATGAACAAGCAATTGGGACTCCAAGAGCTGGATAGAGGTGCCCATTGGAACACCAAGCAGTGAAGCATTGACATTTGCCATAGCAGAAGATTTCTTCATTGGAGGCTAAATTGCAATTTGTCATGATTCTCTATGCCCCACAACCTTTCTAAAACTTGCTTCTAAGTTACATTTTTCAGTTTACAGGAGAGGGGAAATAGTTTGGGAGTAGCCATATTTAATTGGTATTTATTTTTTCCCCCGACAACACAATTTCTTCCAATGTAATCTCAAATGACAGTCAAAGTCTAAGTGGGTTGTTTCTCTCAAAAGCTCATATTCTTGTTACATCCTGATAGAAGTAGTGCAATTAAGTAAGATTTACGCTAGACTTAACAGTTTTTATCTTCATGAAGATAAGACCCTTTAGATAGTCCTGCCTTTACTTACTTCAAAATGTATGAAGGTAGCCAATCATTTTTTACATTCCTCCTTTTCTTAAGTCACGCTCTGGATGTTCGCTCAAAGTCCAATTTTGAATATGCAACTGATTGATGGCATTGTTATATATCTGTATGAATGTATATATACTCAAGGACTTGTACTAGATATTTATTTCTGAACTTCCTTATTTTATACAAAAGCACAACACAATTCTGAGCAGTTCAAGATATGGGACCCACTAAAATCTAGCAAGACTATATATGAGGTTTTCCAGGTGCTGTCACAATTTACATAATATGCAGTATTTTATAGCTAATTGCACCCCCAAATCATGTCTTTGTAAATGGCCCTAGTCACTAGGCTTACCTGACAGAAAATTGTGGCTGCAGGAACATTGCGGTTTGAAATCTAACATTGCATGTTATCATATCAGGGCATATTTTTATTACCGTAGCACGATGACTGTGCAGCATATGGTAGTGAGTAATTGTTATATATCAACTTTTGTGGAAGCTTCCAAGTATATTGGACCTTTGTCCCTACTGTCTAGGAAATAGCAGAGTTGAAGACCAACATGCCTGGCCGTGATATGAAACAATTGCAACTTGCAACAAAGTCTACATTATTCCATAGTCATTTATTTTTATGCCTCAGTGCAGAACTGTACTATATTCTCTTTGAGATACCTCCCAAAGAGCTTGTCAAATTATTTGGAATTCTGTGAAGAAATTATGCTAGTTGCTAAAAAAAAATAAATCATTTGCACATCAAGCTATAAAGTTGGCAGCGGATTAATAATTCATCTGTCCATTCAGTTATCATTTTGTTTTTTCCCACATGCCCATTAAGATGCACACAGAGATTTTCTTCTGATATAACAAAATAAACTTCATCCTATTGTGTGGTGTAATTAATTCTGCCTAACACGTAAGGAACTTCAGAGATCTTATTTTGCAGAATTAATCAAACTATATACCATCCATCTGTCTGGGGCCTCAACCTTTCTACTTCAGAATTCTCCCTATGTGGCCCTTGAAAGGTAGTCTGACCATAATTGCTGAAAATTAGTGATGTTGTTTTTTCCATTTTTAAAGTCATCAATAGATGGAAACTAGGATATGCCCCAATAGAGATGTTATAACATTTAAAACAAAACTATCCTGAGCCATCCAAAGCTTCCCTGTGGCCAGCTTTTTTAATATATAGACTGATGTAACAATCATCTTAAACTATTGCAAACACGTAAGATTTTGTATGATTGTTCCACCAACAATGGCCCTTGGTCCCATAACTGGCCTTCTCAAAGTTTGCCTACCCCAGCTTAAAATAATTTCTACCAAAAATGAATCATTGCATATAGGTAGTCCTCAACTTACGACCACAATTGAGCTCCAAATTTCTATTGCTAAGTGAGGCAGTTGATAAGTGAGATTTGTCCCCTTTAGGATGTTTTTTTGCTACGGTTCTTAAACGAATCACTTCAGTTAAGTGAATCATATGGTTCTTAAGTTTAGTGAATCCGGCTTCCCCCATTGACTTTGCTTGTCGGAAGCCCACTGGGAAGGTTACAGATGGTAGTCACATGACCCGGGACAATGGAACTGTCAGAAATACATGGCAGTTGCCAAGCACCTGAATTTTGATCATGTAATCATGGGAATGCTGTGACCGTTGTGTGAAAACCATAAGTCACTTTTTTCTATGCTGCTATAAGTTTGAATGGTCACTAAACGAACAGTTGTAAGTCAAGGACTATCTGTACTTGCTTTCATATTTGCTTCTAACTATCTTCTGTTTTCTACAAATGGGGGAATATATAGAAACACTGATATTTATCCTAGGAATTAGATAAAGTTAGCAAAATAGGTATGACCAGTCATGTGATGCGGTTGCAAAGAAAGGAAATGCCATTTTAAGCTGTATCAGAAGAAAAATAATTTCCAAATTAGAGGAAATAGTTGTTTCCACTCTATTCTGCTTTGGACATATTGCACTTTATGCCCAATTCTGGGTCCTTCGTTTATGGACTGCAGGAAGAAAATAATGAGATCAGGGAACTAGAAACTAAACCCAGTGAAGAGAGAGGGAATAAACTGTCTGTGATTAGCCTTGCAAAAGGACAAAGGAAAAATATGATAGCACTTTTTCTTCAAAGACCTGAAAATATATGATATAAAAAGCAGCCCAGATCTTCTATTTCACACTCAGATGGACATAGGATAATGGATCTAAGTTACAGGAGGGCAAATAAAGGGGGCCAAGCTGTAAGAGCAACTTGACTGGAACCAATTATCCCCAAAAATGTTGAACTCTTTTTCACTGGAAGAGCTAAATTCTAGGACTGCCTATTTCTAAAGAACATCATAATCTTTTTAAAATATCCCGTATATCTTTGGACCTATGAATCATGATTGCTTAATTGCAAAGAAGTATCCTGTTAAAGTGACTATATCCATATGTTATATGGTAGCAATATGTCATGGTGTGGTGTTGTTCTACTTCTGAATCCCAGGTATTTCAATAACTTAAAGAATATCTTGAAGAAAATCTCTTAAGGTTATCCTGAAGATGAGAAAACTTACCAAAAGCTTGCCTTCTTTTGTTTTAGTGTTTTTGTTTTGTTTTAGTGCCCCTGTAAACATTTTGAATAGGATTTCTCACTGTGACTGTTTACTTAATATTATTGTCATAATTTTTTGTTGTCCTGGATAGAACTTCATGTATTGGAAAAAAAAAGAACCAATCAAGAGTGTCAATGCAAAATGAACAAAGTAGTGTCACTTATATATATTGAACCCAAATTGTCTGTCTTTTCCCATTATTTGTGGACAGTTCTTCTATAAGTTGAATTAAGTCTGAAATATAATTCAAGAATTATATTTCAAGAATTATATTTCAATGTTCATATTTGAATGAAATCATAGGAAACCATGTTGCCAGTGTTTTAGAGACTGCACTCTCAAATGTTAGTGGTATGATCAGAGAATTCTGGGCATCGCAGGAAAAGCAGTTCAAGGTGACACATTACACTTTCCTGTTTACGGGAATTTTTATTCGAGAAAATGGCAGCGAAAAAGCAAATGATGAACCTTTTAGAACTATAAACCTGGAAGAGATCGCATTTGTGGCAATACCTTTAGACAGTGTACTGTAATATTCTCTAGCTTTTTGACTGATAAAGGGCTGCAGCAGGTGAGGCTAATAGGAGTTAATGTCCAAAGCATCTGGAAGGCATCAGATTAGCAATACTACCCTTAGATAACTCAAACAATTTCTTCTCTAGTCAGATCAGATACCCTTAGATCTACCCCAGATCTAGTCAGATACCCTTAGATAACTCTGACAATTTCTTCTCTAGTCAGATCAAAATCTGCAGGGTCATTTACAGATTGTCTACCTCAATCCCAATGATAGGATACAACGATTGCAGGTTGCTCTGTTGTACATAGACTGAAACTCAGGGGTATCCCATTTAAAAAAATAAATGATTGTATATGTTAAATACCATAATGCCTTTCCTTTCCTGCATTACAGGAAGTCTTCAACTTACAACCTTTTATTTAGGGACCATTTGAAGTTACAATGGCACTGAAAAACTGATTTATGATCATTTTTCACTTATGAGTGTTGCAGCATCCCCATGGTCATGTGACCAATATTGGGCATTTGGCAACTGGCATGTATTTATGACAATTGCATTGTCCTGGGGTTATGTAATCATCATTTATAACCTTCCCAGCTGGCTTCCAACAAGCAAAGTCAATGGAGGAAGCCAGATTTGCTTAACGACCACATGAGTCCCTTAACACAGGGGTGTCAAACTGGCAAAGGGGAAAAAAATGTGATACGTCACATGACGGCAACTTGATGCCACAAGTTTGACACCCATGCTTTAACAACTGGAGCAATTTGCTTAACAACTATGGCAAAAAAGGTCATAAAATAGGGCAAAACTCACTTAACAACTGCCTTAGCAACAGAAATTTTGGGCTGAGTTGTGGTCATAAGTCAAGGACAACCTGTACAGGATCTATTCCAAGGATAGATCAATGTTTCTATTCTTTCTGTATGTGAACTTTAGAATAGGAAGATGTTGCAAAGTTTTCCCTCAGATTCATAGACACTTGGCAGCAATTTACCCTTGCCTTTAGGGGTCATGGATCTCTTTAAATGTGATGCTTCCCACATCCATTTTGAACAGTGGATACAGAAACGATTCTCTTTGTCCAACTTGTAGGCTGCTTTTCTGTGCTGCAACATTCTGGACAGCAGCCAGACTGATTTAATATTGTCTCAGCTTGATAATTTGTAGGCCCAAAGCATAATTTAAAACAGCATGGTCCATAGTTATCTTCTTAGCTGCAATGACACCAGGTGGGGAAGGCCTGAACAAGTTGCAGTAAATTATCAGGACAGCTATATCCAGTAGGGATTCATCCCTTTGGATTGAAATCAGAAGGTGCAAAACAATGTTACATTCCATTTGTTGTTGTTGTTTGAAACAGAGGTTCACAGAAGACCTGTAGGCTTTTAAAATGATATTAGCACCAGATTTCTCCTAGTTCCAAAGTGTGGGGATTGAGTTTGCACCTCACTGCCTCTTATGGAGATTGCCCATGCTTACCAGCTTTGCAGCCCCATGGCATCAATATTGCAAGTAAAGCACAGTTTCTGCTTTATTGCATCTTAAATGCCAGCTTTTCTTAGCTCTAGTCTGGGAAGGGAAGGATTCCCATTCATTCATGATTGGCTTGTTGTCCTTCATAACAGTGCTTTCGGTATATGCAATCAGCTGTACGCCCATTATCTCATGGCTTGAAAGAAGAAAATTGAATTGAATTTGATACTTTATTTGGCCAACTATGATTAGATACACAAGGAATTTGTCTCTGGTGCAGAAGGTCTCAAGTGTACATGCAAAGCAACAGAATCATCATCATAATACCAAAAAGGTAATCAAGAAGACAATATGAAGGATAAATAATAATACTGCAGCCGTACTACATGGGCAAATATACATAAGCCATTAGACAGCATTGTGAGTATTAGGTGTTCAGCAGAGTGATGGCACAAAGGAAAAAACTTTCCCTGTGTCTAGTTGTTTTGTCATGCAGTGCCATATAGTGGTGATCTGAGGGGATGAGTAGAAACAGTTTATGTTCAAGATGTGAATCAGAGGTGGGTTTCAGCAGGTTCTGACCAGTTCTGGAGAACTGGTAGCGGAAATTTTGAGTAGTTCGGAAAACCAGTAAATACCACCTCTGACTGGCCCCGCCCCCATCTATTCTCTGCCTCCCAAGTCCCAGCTGATTGGGAGGAAATGGGGATTTTGCAGTAACCTTCCCCTGGAGTGGGGAGGGAATGGAGATTTTACAGTATCCTTCCCCTGCCACGCCCACCAAGCCATGCCATGCCCACCCACAGAACTGGTAGTAAAAAAAATTGAATCCCAACACTGTTGTGAATGGTTTGTAGGTATCTTCTCAGCCCTCCTTTTGACCCACACAATATACAGGTCTTCTAGGAAAGGCGGGCTGGTTGCAATTGTTCTTTCTGCAGCCTTAATTTTCATTGAAACCTGTATTTGTCCTCTTTGGCTGCTGTACCAAACCAGACAGTTACAGAAGTACAAATGACAGACTCAATAATTCCTCTGTAAAACTATACCAAGTTTGAACATTTTGAGTTGACACAGGAAGAACAGTCTTAATGTGCCTTTTTAATGATGGTTCTAATGTTAGGTATCTATTTCAAGTCCTGGGAGATTATAGAACCCCAAAACGTGAAGGATTCTAAGTAAATATTGTTTTATTTTCCCCACCAACAATTCTTGTAATTTGGAGTCACAGAGGAATAAGGGAATACTACCTACATAGAATATGAAAGAGAAGGCCAGAAGAAATGTCTTTACAACATGTGACATTAATAGGTCATAGTGGTACATGATACATAAATCTCAACTTTTTTCTTCGTTGGTTCTTGCTTATATTTTGTGAAATAATCCTAACTACCACAATGTACATTTTATAGTACTGGATTTCCTCTCATTTATGTTTTCTAGTTCAAAAGGTGGCCTTATTGATTCCAAGCAGTGTTTTGATTTTTGTTCTAGTCCAGTAAAATCTTTCTGTCAATCATCTCAACAGCCTATTACCTACATCCATCCTAGACAACTAGTAATCTCAGGAAGTAAATAGCAAAGTTTCTATACATTGGAACATTCTAGTTTAGCTAAAAGACAGAAAAGTAAAATTATAGTTCTTTTCAATATTCTGTGGAAAACAATTAAAATATATAAAGTGGGTTATATTAAAATATGTAAAATTTATAATTTAATTATAAGATTACAAAGTTTTATAGTCTAATAACTCTGGTGTATTTTGCATAACAGTGAACAATTGCTTCCTTAAAGCACACAGTAGAATCATTTACTTGATGCTGGAGATTAAGTTAATTATGGATCCCTTGGCTTTGACTAATGGTTTTAATAATCACATTACTGTAAAATT
This sequence comes from Pantherophis guttatus, assembly GCF_059756535.1. Lineage (NCBI taxonomy): Eukaryota > Metazoa > Chordata > Lepidosauria > Squamata > Colubridae > Pantherophis > Pantherophis guttatus. The sequence goes on along the minus strand of NC_142063.1, from coordinate 201,460,056 downwards.
AACTTATTCCTTACTATGCTTATAGCACTAATGATGAGAATTATAAAATTTATGCATCTTCAAAGTAAAATTGGCATGGAAAGCTGCCTCTAAATACAGCAGCTCCTTGGAGAACATTTAATGGGTATCCAATCACTTCTGATTCTTCTCTCATTTATCCTCACCACTCGTTTACTAATTTCTTCTGCTTCTAAAATCTCATGGCAATTACTAGTTTGCAAGCTAAAGTATGAACTGTTTTCCTGAGAAGATGTACAACACATTTAACCTGTAACCAAAATGCTTGGATTTAGGAAAGGTCATGCAGGGGTAAAAATAGGCATGATACTGATTCCCATGTCTTCATGGGAAAGGAGAATTTGAATCAGGTGAAGACATTGTAAAATGATAATGGGTACTGTTTCCATTGTTTTTCCAGGAATATTCATTGACAATTCAGGTTTCTAATAATTCTGTTAGTTTTCCCTGTCTTCATAATTATCCTTCCTCAGTACACCACTCTGGGCACTATTTTTTCAAAAATAATAGGCAAGCATTATGTGGCTACTGAGTCTTCCTTGGAATGTTTGAAAGGATAATCTTTCCCCACATTTTTAGAAGTATCCTTTAAAAAAAAACCCACACTTCATACAAACAATAGTGTTCCCCAATACTGATACCTTTCTGTCATGCACAATATGATTTCACTGTGACCATAAAAGCAATGACACTCCAACT